>NW_022141547.1:0-12138 GCF_007565055.1 Rhinopithecus roxellana
TGCTCATGGATAGGAAGAATCAATATCGTGAAAATGGCCATACTGCCCAAGGTTATTTATAGATTCAATGCCATCCCCATCAAGCTACCAATGAGTTTCTTCACAAATTGGAAAAAACTGCTTTAAAGTTCATATGGAACCAAAAAAAGCCCGCATTGCCAAGACAATCCTAAGTCAAAAGAACAAAGCTGGAGGCATCACGCCCTGACTTCAAACTATACTACAAGGCTACAGTAACCAAAACAGCATGGTACTGGTACCAAAACAGAGATATAGACCAATGGAACAGAACAGAGTCCTCAGAAATAATACCACACATCTACAGCCATCTGATCTTTGACAAACCTGAAGAAACAAGAAATGGGGAAAGGATTCCCTATTTAATAAATGGTGCTGGGAAAATTGGCTAGCCATAAGTAGAAAGCTGAAACTGGATCCTTTCCTTACTCCTTATACGAAAATTAATTCAAGATGGATTAGAGACTTAAATGTTAGACCTAATACCATAAAAACCCTAGAAGAAAACCTAGGTAGTACCATTCAGGACATAGGCATGGGCAAGGACTTCATGTCTAAAACACCAAAAGCAACTGCAACAAAAGCCAAAATTGACAAATGGGATCTAATTAAACTAAAGAGCTTCTGCACAGCAAAAGAAACTACCATCAGAGTGAACAGGCAACCTACAGAATGGGAGAAAATTTTTGCAATCTACTCATCTGACAAAGGGCTAATATCCAGAACCTACAAGGAACTCAAACAAATTTACAAGAAAAAAACAACCCCATAAAAAGTGGGCAAAGGATATGAACAGACATTTCTCAAAAGAAGACATTCATACAGCCAACAGACACATGAAAAAATGCTCATCATCACTGGCCATCAGAGAAATGCAAATCAAAACCACAATGAGATACCATCTCACACCAGTTAGAATGGCAATCATTAAAAAGTCAGGAAACAACAGGTGCTGGAGAGGATGTGGAGAAATAGGAACACTTTTACACTGTTGGTGGGATTGTAAACTAGTTCAACCATTATGGAAAACAGTATGCGATTCCTCAAGGATCTAGAACTAGATGTACCATATGACCCAGCCATCCCATTACTGGGTATATACCCAAAGGATATAAATCATGCTGCTATAAAGACACATGCACACGTATGTTTATTGCGGCACTATTCACAATAGCAAAGACTTGGAATCAACCCAAATGTCCATCAGTGACAGACTGGATTAAGAAAATGTGGCACATATACACCATGGAATACTATGCAGCCATAAAAAAGGATGAGTTTGTGTCCTTTGTAGGGACATGGATGCAGCTGGAAACCATCATTCTTAGCAACTATCGCAAGAACAGAAAACCAAACACCGCATGTTCTCACTCATAGGTGGGAACTGAACAATGAGATCACTTGGACTCGGGAAGGGGAACATCATACACTGGGGCCTATCATGGGGAGGGGGGAGGAGGGAGGGATTGCATTGGGAGTTATACCTGATGTAAATGACGATTGATGGGTGCTGACAAGTTGATGGGTGCAGCACACCAACATGGCACAATATACATATGTAACAAACCTGCACGTTATGCACATGTACCCTAGAACTTAAAGTATAATAATAAAAAAAAATGGAAAGAAAATGACCCTAAAAAAAAATGGTATTAAATTGAACAATCACGTCCATATTTTACTCTTTCCTCTTGCCTGGGAATGGAAGGATGAGAAGATTACACACATTTCAGTGGATGAATGTCAACAGTAAATGGACAAAACTGTCATATGGTGCTTACTTCACATTATATTTCTTCTGAAACTGGACTATCTTACCTCTCTTTTTAAACAGGAATAAGTAAGACAGAGCATGCAGTAGATTATCAACAAAGCAGTGGTTGACAATTTCTTCTGTAAAGGTCCAGATAATAAATATTTTGACTTTTCAAGACATACAGTTGCTGTCTCTACTGTTCAACTCTGCTATTGTAACAACAGGAAACATAGACAACAAACAGATGAGTGGGTGTAACTGTGTCCTAACAGAAGTTTATTTACAAAAACAGACAGAGGTTGGCCTGTGGGACAGTTTCCCATCACTCACTTAAACACCCGTTGGTTGGCCACTTGGACCTCAAAGGGAGTAAAGGTCACTAACGAAGGTTATTAAACTAAGAGAGCAGGGAGTTGAAAATCATAGTGGCAGGGTATTGTTCTCTTTTAGATCCAATACAATCTTGGATATTTAGAAATATCAAAATGTGGCAAGATATCTGTAGATTTTTAACTCTCTCCAAAGTTTAGTAACCTTAAATAAATATATTTATCACATTTTAACTGACAAATAAAAAAGGTGGCAGTAATGGAGAGGAAATAATGCACTTTCTAACATGGCTTTCTCCATGTTATTTATGCCATGGTAACTAAGATGAAAACTGGAACACAAATGCTTAGCACAGACTAAAGGATGATCTCTTCATGATCAACAACATCAGGGATATTTTCATCACAATGTTCTAAGAGTTATAAGTATAAATCCCTCTGTATCAGGGAAAGAATACATTGAGAGGTACCTTAAACTTAAGAAAATGTAGAGTTCAAGGTGGAGAACTACATCCTTAAGTTACTGAGATAAACTGGAATTTTGACAGTATGCTACCATGGAGGGAAAGCGAAATAATTTTGCTAGCACCTGGGAATACTAAATCTCAATACTGGAATATAACAAGTTGGACTTTGGATAAATTTTTAAGATTTTATTCTGAATTAATGTGTCTTTGAAAATAAATACATTAACTATCAAATATTACTTAATATATTGTATCTTATATGAGCACTTCCCATTTTTATAGTTGTTTGTGTACTAAATTAAGGATCCTTCAAACTTACATTTACAATTTGATTCCACTAATTGGACCACAAAGAAAGTAAGCTGCTTTTATCACCAAATAATAATGTTAAGAGTCTGCTTCCTGTGCTGTTGTTATTCCTTGATGTTGGCTGAATAAAACAAATATATGTAGGACAGATGGCAGTGGCGTTAGCAGAACATGTACACATTCTGGAGTTCTTGCAAAACATTTCAAAGGCCTTTGATAAATTTTTTTCCTTATCTTTCATTTGCAAAAAGTAAAATAAAATAAAATTTACCCTCAAAGTAAAGGACCCCTCACCCATGAGATGCTGGTTTTCCGGCAGTATGCACCCTTTCCCATGGGGGTGTCCACAAATCAGCCTATCTCCCATAAGTTCTGCCTTTCACGTCCATCACTTGTGGGACCCAAGACCATCAAGCTGGCCCTCATCTGGTTATTTTGTTCTCTCTCAGGCCAGTCGTGGCTGCCAGCAACCAGATCCTTCTTCCTTTAAAGGGGCCCTTGTCAGAGCCCACCAAGTGCAAAAAATAAATAAATAAACAAAAATAAGCCAGACACTTTGTTCAAAAAGCAGGGAAAAGGTGACATTAAATCTACTGAAATATAAAATATTTTTTTCTTCCTTAGTCTCTCTTTTCATGATGTTTTATTTGATATTTGATGTTAATTAGATATAGATGTTAATTAGATGCTAATTAGATATTAATTAGATATACTCTAATATAGATAATTACATATAAATATTAGATATTTAATGTCCTCCCTTAGGCCTTAGGGTACTCACCAGGCAAGTGCAGATCCCCACAGATGTGGAGTTGGGGTGAGGGGCACCCCATGACTCAGCATTAGCTGACCATCTACCAGCTGTGCTGGTCTCCGAGTGGGTGCAGGAAAGCCAATCTCCCCTTCCCATGGGCTCCCAGCCCCAAACCGGGTGAACGGATGATCCCTGAAAGATTGCAGCTTTCATGCTTAGGACACACTGGGTACCTGAAGGGGGCACGGATGAGAGGCTTACCTCACTAAGTCACCCAGTGAACAAGTCATGCAGTTGCCAGCCCCAGCAGACAGCTACTGTCATTCCCCACCTGAGACACCAAGAGGCAAGCGCCCAACCCCAACCTTCCCTGCAGTGGGTAATGACAAAATCCCCCCCTTCCCTGCTATACCGCACTGATGTGGCCAGACCAAGGGGAGACACAGAAACCCTGGGGGAGGTGGGGAGGTGAAGAGAGGTGAGACCACAAATGAGAAGCAGTCCCAAGCCTCTGGTGCATGCTCCATTGTCCCATCAAAATTCAATTAAATAACACAAATAAAAAACAAAATTGTTAAGAATTTCAAGATGAAGACAGAATATGAAATCCCTAGCATGGGGCCCTTTGGAGCCATGGCCTTTAGGACTGCACTGGTGGCAAGCCCTTGAAGCCTACCTTGGTGACTTGGTTCAAAATCTGCTCCATATGTCAGTTTTGCATCCTATTCACCAGCTTGAGATTGGAAGGTAATTCTAACTGTTTTTAGCCTGGCCTTTGACCCTGCTGTTTGCTACTTGCTCTTTTAAGAGGAAGGACAATTCATATATGGCTTTAAAAATGATTAAAGTTCAACAGGAAGTGGATTTACAGTACAGCAGACCAATCCTGGAATAGCTGAGGATTTTAGCTGCAGTTTGTCTTCAGGACACATAAAGGTACAAGCCAACTCACTGGCTTCAAGGTTGTTTTTATTCAGAAATGCCCAGGTCCTCAATATTTTTATGAAGCTGCTGCAGCAAATGCTACTACAAATGAGTCAGCAAATGAAGTAAATTGTACTTGTCATAGACTACAGGCACTTACCATGTATCTTTTGCTAAACTTCTGAATATCTTTTTCCTGTACTAATGAACGGATTGATTCCATGTGATAAACCCTTATGACACTTGACTTAGCAATAGAGTGTGTTTGAGAGGCATGGATCACCAACCCTTCGGATTTTGGCAGATGTGAACTCTGCTCATCCCCAAGGACACTTCTGTGGACATACAATTTCAGCTGAGGTGACCTGGTCATTCAAATTAGGGAAACAGGTATAACTTCAGCTAGGCCATGAACTCTGGCTACCCATTCAGGGCTCTTTACAAAGGTGACCACTGCCACCTCCTCTGGCTTTGTACCTATAAAATAAAATTTGTGCTTCCAGGTACACAAAGGAGTTTTCCTCCTATAAACTGCCACTATTCCAGGATTGAGCACTGAGGATGCACGGGCAACTTCTGTCAAAATGAGTGGTTAGTTCATTCATGTTTAAAAAATGGCTATTTTTCTATTTCTCTTTTTAGTTTACAGTTGTGAAACAGTGATGTCATATATAATTATCTAAATAGTTTATCATTTAAAATATCTGATTAAGTCCAAAGCTTGTCCCAGAAATAAATGGGTTGCTTTGGGAACTAATTAAGTTAGCAGCTGGTTCTGTTTATGTTTTAAAATAAAATATTTTGAAGTTGTATCAAAAAAAGTAATGGCAAAAAAAGGAATGAAAAAGAAACCCTCTCCTGCATCCAAGATCTCCCTTAACTGTTCTTTATGGTGCCTAATACCCCCAAATTAACAATCACTTCTTAGAATTAAACATTGTCTTTCCCAGGTGCTACAAATATAAATATCTATGAGTGGAGTAAAAAAAAAAAAAAAAAAAAAAAAAAAAACCTCATTCATTAATATCTTACTGGTGGTTGGCAGTCAGGTCTATTTCCCCAGGAAAGGACACAAATGAACCTATGAAGAGCAAATTAAGAAGGTCAGAGAAACAAGAGTGCAGAAAGAAAAAAAATGGGAGATGGGGTCATCCCCCAGCAAACTTTGCCCATTATTCTTCCTTTGGTACATTGCAACTACATCTTATATCAGTTATTGATTCATCATGTTTCTTTCCCAAGAGTCCACGGAAACTTCAGAACTGGATTTCACAATCTAGCACCCTAAGCTCTGTTCAAATTGCCCATAGAGAATTCTCTTTCCTCTACCTTTTCTAATTAATTCCTCTACCTAGGTATTCTTCTCAACTACTATTAGTTGAGAAGATTAGTATCAGTATCAGGCAACCCTTTTTAACCCTTTAGTGGTTAATCCTACAATCTGTTTGAAACGATTTCCTCTTTTTATTCAAGTCATTAGGACTTGACTGAAATGCACTGGTGTATGTAGATTTTGTTACTCTTTTACAAAGTACTGTATCACATATCTTACATTTCTCAGCAGAGACAATATTGAACATCTTCAGTTGAAAATTAAAACGAAATTATAAAATTTTTCTTTAAAAAAAATCAGTGTAAGGAAGAACTGACACATGATCCAATGTGGATAAACCTTCAAAGACATTATGCCAAGTGAAAGAAGCCAGACACAAGACCACCTATTTATGAGTCCATGTATATGAAATGTCTAGAATAGACCAGTTGTACTACAGACAAAAGTAGATTAATGATTGATTAAGGCAGGGAGTCGGGAAATGGGGAGTGACTCTAATGTCCAAGAATTTCCCTTTTCCTTTTGAAATGGAGGGAAATGTTCTAATATTGGATTGCTGTGATAGCTACCCAACTCTTTAAATATACTAGGGCCATGGAATTATACATTTACAGTGGGAAAATGTTACGGTGTGTAAATTATATCTTAATAAAGTGGTTTAAAAATAAAATCACTGGACATTAGCTTTGGTTGGACATATGTATCTAAATCTAGTTCCCCCTCTTCTTCACCTCTCCTTTTTCTTTTGGTCAGGGTCTACTTTTTACTCCCTCCTACAGTAGCATTCTAGAACTCATCTGGCCATTCTATAACCAAGACATCCCAAATTTTCTTTAAAAAATGTATTGAATACATAGAAAAATATAAAGTTAAGAAAGTAGGGAACAATTACTAAAGTATAAATTTAGGATTTGTTTTATGAACTCTTTCCTTAGTTCCTTTACATTGGCAAGCTTGCCTAACCAAACTTTAAATATGTCTATATGTATGAAAGATTTACTTAAGCCCTTATTAAAGAACGTTGTGTTTAGGAAAACATCCAGGAAGAGGTAGAGAAAGGAGCTGGCCCAAAATAGGGCTTCTAAGGCCAGCAGAGCCAGAGTTTCCCAGTGCTCACAGCCACTGGGAGAAGGAGCTGCCAACAACAAACCTTTGAATACATATGCAGTTCCTAAACATGTATTAACTTGGCTGCAGGAACTAAATGAGAAAAAGCAAGTGGGGAAAGGTAAATAGAATTAATAATATCAAGTGCTATTATTGGCCATTATTATGCACTAGGCACTGTATTAAGTGCTACACACAATTCTAGTAATCCACACAACAATCATATGGGGTATTTGTAGCTTCTAAAATACAGATGAAGAAACTGAGGGTCAAAAGAAGTTACATAACCTGCCTGAGGCCTCATAGCTAGTAAAATAATCCCTATGTACTGTTATAAGAAGAAATATATTTATTTAACGTCATGTAACATTATATATAGTGATATATATAATATTATAACATTATATATAATATATAACATAATATATAACATTATATATAATATAACATATATAATATATATATAATATATATAGTGATATATATAACGTTAAGAAGATGTAAGACCTCTCATTCAGTAAAGAACCCAGAAAATTACCTGTCTGGTCTAAATCCAGAGATGTGTAAGTAAGAACTGAAGTTCCATTTTTGAAACCCACTATTTTAATGTTATCGAACTTAAGGCTGGTTGTATCATGGATGGGCTAGTGTTTTTAACATATACATATTTGCTATGCTGTTCTAGAGAGCTGAATTGCTTCTCCCAGAGTATAAAAATGGAGCTTGAACTCATAACAAAGGGAAATATGGTCATATTACTACTTATTTTAAACCAACCCCTGGAAGTGTTGTGATTTGTCCATCTTTGATTAAAGTTTCTTCCCCAAGCAGGCTGATTTGATGAATTGTTCCTGAACTGTGTTAGATGGCAATCACATTAGGCATCAACATGAATGAGGAGCGAGGAGAGGGGCTCTGGCACAAAGGCGTGACCTCGTATAGTTGCTATTCTGATACTTTATCTGTACGAGCACTGATTCAATATGCGGGGCAGAAGAAAAGGCTCATAGGAGATTATGTAGAAAGGCTAGGCTACACTTTGACAGCCTTCTCAAGCCATCAGGGCAAAGAATTGATGCTTACTTACATCCATACTTATCTGTGGCATTTTGGCACTGTTAATTTTAAATTCAAACAAATCCCATTGCAGCAATTGTTCAATTTAAATGCTCTTACAAAAAAAAGAAGAAGATGAGTGAATGAACTGAGTTTCTGAACTTAGGGGTACTGATTTGAAGAAAGAATTGTCATCAACTCGAACTAGCAGGGTGGTTTGTTGGCTGCCAAAATAAACCCAAGTCAACAATTCTGCTGCAATCTAGGATAGTGATGAGGGCCATTAGCATCTGTTGCCATTGGGCGGGTGCGGTGGGCCTACCGCCTGTAACCTAAGCCACTTTGGAGGAGGCTTGCGGGCGGGCAGATCACGCGGTCAGGAAATCGAGGACCATCCGGGCCCAACATGTGTGAAATCCCGTCTCTACTAAAAATACAAAAAAATAGCCAGGCTCGTAGTGGCGCATGCCTGTAATCCAGCTACTTGAGAGGCTGAGGCAGGAGAATCACTTGAACCCAGGAGGCAGAGGTTGCAGTGATCCGAGATCCTGCCACTGCACTCCAGCCTGGGCACAGAGTGAGACTCTGTCTCAAAAAAAAAAAAAAAGAATTTGTGCCATTGGATTGTATTATACAGGAAATAACCTCAGTGAACCCTCATGTATGAGAAACCTCAAAACTTTCATTCAAAATAAGTAAGTTGATAGTCTGGTTTTAATGTATTTTCCAAAATAATTTAAGGTCCTTAAGAATTATATGTAATATTTATTAAAATCTGGTATAATTTTTCCTAGTCCTTCAGAAGAAGCTATGATACAAAGAAAAGAATTATCCAAATCAGCATCAGAACCTGGATAAAATCAAAATAACTATGTATAGCACAACTACTTCATGCTTACTGAAGCATTGTTTTTAGCATGTTTTTAACATATTTTTTCAGCTAAAAGCACTCTTATACACATTACATAGGTATAGGTGTCCCTAGAGAGTCCCAGAAAAAGACATTTGATTTTAGTCACCTTAAGATGCTTGCTGTCAGTGGGGAAGTGTGACTGCGTGGGACAGGATGAATGGGGCAGCCGAGGGCCAGACTTGCCCAGTGGACTTGGAAAATAGGAGAGGGATTGATAAGGGGATTTTTTTAAAGTGTTGTCATTGAAAGAACTTCACGTTCCAGAACCTGGACATTATGCATGAATGATGTAGCAGAATTATTACTCTATGTGGAGGAGTATAGTGTGTGCTGGTGTGGTTGGGGGTGTAAAGATCTTCACTTTTCCAGCTGGGTGCAACATCTTGCTCTGGGCAGGCTAACAAGAGAGGCTAAATTTCTAGTGTGCCCCCCTGCCATGTGAGAGAGGCAAAGGAAAGTCATATTTGTCTACCTACATCTTTATCATGTCTATAAACTTTGCCCTGCTTATTGGCTGCTTTAGGAGTAAATCAAAGTAAAATCAACCTTGAACCAAGTCTAAGTTATTGTTCTCACACATCCGTGAACCTGAAACAAACTTTGTGGTCTGATGAATGCAGTGTCGTTAGCTTCCATGGCTTCCATGCCTGAAGCCAGGCTCCCAAAATCTGAATTATGGGTATTCCAGTCCATTCCTAAGTTTTTTTAGAAAACAAGCAAATATAATGCTCCAACTTCTCATGGAAACAATTCACAAAAGGTACGCAGCTTCTGCAATCAGACTTTTAAAAAATTCAGTTTTACCTAAGAAAACTTGGTGGATACTTACTTTGTACTTTTTTAAGTAAAGGACTGATTCTTATTTTCCCAAAATGAAAGGAGTCTTTTCTAAAGGTTGATATCTATTATATTATATCTGCCATATTCTCTGTTAGAGGCAAGACAGTAAGTCCAGCCCACACTCAGGAGGGGATTGCACAAGGAAATGAATCTCAGAAAGTAGGATCAGAAAGGCCATCTTCCAGGCTTCTTACCACAATATTCAGGGTCACTAACAGTCAAAGAAACACAAAATAACAAAGTACCATTTTAATTGCTTGTATTAAAAGACTTTGGAAATAATGATGCCCAAGAATTGCCAAAGTATTATGAAACATGTTTTGTTAACAACAAATATAAATTGATACGGTGTTTTGGAAAGCAATCTATACACATTAAGATCCATAAAAATATTCCAATCTTTTAAATACTATAATCCTACTTGTAAGAATCTATCCTAAGGAAATAATTATAAAAACAAAAAATCTATATGCATGGACATGTCTATTGCAGTATTATTTATAATAGTAAAATTGAGGGCAATGGTAAAATACTATCAGAAAGGATCAATTAAATAAGCATGTTCATCTACTTTATAAAATATTATATAATTGTTGTTTTTAAGATCATGGTATAACATTGTGAAATACTTAGAATTTAATATAAAATTTTAAAATAAAGATATAAAACTTTATATAAATAATAATTATTATCAGGTAAAATATATGTAAGAATAAAAGACTAAAAGAATTATTCCCAAATGCCATCAATAACTGAATTTGAGTGGTAATATCATAGATTATTTTTGTCTTCTGTTGACACTTTTTGACTTTTTTAAATTTTTTAAATAAGAAAAAATTAATTATATAGGAGTTGATTCATCAATGTACAGTTGTGATTACAGGAAACCAAACCCCTCTGAATTATAGGACTTTTTTGCCCAATTATTCTTTCTGTGAATTCAAGTGTTTCCTAAATCTGTTTTGTTTACCTTAAAAATATCACTGCATATCTATATACTTATATAGTGCCTCTATAGTTTTCTAAGCATTTTACAGCTACTCTTCAATTTTATTGTCACTGCATTATTTGATTTATTCTTCCCATTGCAGAGTCAGAAAATTTAGCCTTGAAAAGGTTGCCGGAGAGATTGCAGAGCAAATGAAGCTCACACACTGCTAGGTAATGCAAGATGGTACAGCTGCTTTGGGAAACAACTTGGCAATTTCTTATCCAGTTAAACATGAACTTATCATATGACCCAGCATGCAATCCCCTGCCTACAGATTCACCTAAGAGAAATGAACACTCATGTTCACACAAAATATGTAGCATGTTTCTAGTAACTTTGATCTTCATCACAAGAAAACTGGAAACAACCTAAATGTTCTTCAACTGGTGAATGAATAAACAAAGTATGGTACCTCCATACAATGGAATATCCCTCAACAATTAAAAAAAAAAAAAACCAAAATATGCAACAACGTTAATGAATCTCAAACATTATGCCAAGTAAATGAAACCACCCTCAAAAGGCTATGTACTATATGATTCCATTTATATGACATTTTGGAAAAGGCAAAATTATAGTGTTAGAAAACAGATCTATGGTTCCCAGAGGCTAAGGTTGGCTGCAAAAGGATGGAACAAAGAATTTTTAAGATGACAAAATTGTACCATATCTTGTTTCTGGTGGTGATTATATGATTATGTCTTGTCAGAACAGAACTGTGCACGATGAAGACTGTGCTTTACTGTCTGATAAAGAGAAGATTAAGTGATTTGCCTAAGTCCATTAGAGTAGGATGGCACTGTTTCCAATATAGAGTATTTATTGCTCTGTATCTCTCTACCTTCACTGCTGCTATTCATAAAATAGAAGTATCCTTTATTAAAGATATGTCAGGCACCAACAAACAGGTTGGGGAAATTTTGTTGAGTCATGGTTCCTACAAGGATAACCCTTTAAAAATAACAATTTTAATGGGTTTGAGTGCCTGTGCGAATTGGATTTCAGTGGTGTCTCCTTCCTATTAAGGATCTCTTATGTTCCTGCCGACAGTGGCCTCTAGTTAGTACAGCATCAGAGTTTTTCCTCTGGGAAAAGAAGAAAAGGAAAACTGACATTTTACTGAATTCCTCCTATGGTGTTAGAAGGAGCAGAGGATACAAAGTTTTATTTATATTATCTTATTTTATCCCCATAACAGCTTTTTTCTTTTTTCTTTTCTTTTTTTAATAGGGACTTGCTCTGTTGCCCAGGCTGGAGTGCAGTGGCATAATCATTACTTACTCCAGCCTTGACCTTCTGGCTCAAGCAATCCTTCTATCTCAGCCTCTAGAGCAGCTGGGA
>NW_022141548.1:0-8235 GCF_007565055.1 Rhinopithecus roxellana
CCGGCATGGGTGAATCTGTTCCTTCCCTCTTCTTTTTCCACCCAATGCCCAGGTCCTATGGGCTGCTATAGGGCCTCTTCCATTAGATGAGTCAGACCAGCTAGTCCCCTTCCTTTGTTTTTTTTTTTTTTTTTTGAGACGGAGCCACTCTGTAAACTAAGTGGGGAGTTCAGTGTGCAATCTTAGCTCCACGGCCACCTCTGCCTCCTGGTGTCAAACTAATTCTCCTGCCTCAGGCCGCCCAAGTACCTGAGATTACAAGGCACCCACCCCACGCCCTAATTTTGTATATTTTTAGTGGAGACAGAGTTTCAACATTGTTGGCCAGGCTCTCCTTCCGCGAACTCCCCGACCTCAGGTGGATCCACCTGCCTTGGACTCCCAAAGTGCTGGGATTACAGGCATGAGCCACCGCAGCGGGCCCGAGTCAGCCCACAATCTGAGTTTTGTTACTGGCAAAATTAAGTGTCGTCCACGTCTACCTGCCAATAGCTAAATCAAGATCTGGCCTCGGGCAGTCTGGAAGAATCCCTGGTTTTTGGTCCTCAAGAGTCCCACAAGGGTCTGGGGACAATTCCAAGACTTGTGTCCTAAAAGGAAAGAAACCTCACAGACTGCTCTCGCAGAGCTGCAGCAAGGCTTGGGAGGTGGCCCTAAGGTTGGGGTGTGTCATCTATGATAAAACAGCTAAGAGATCTGAAGCCAGCTGTCTGGTTCGAAACCTCAATTCCAACAGCACTGGCTGTGTTGATGTCATTAGCAACGTCCCCAGCCGCTCTGTGGTTTCAGTTTCCTCCTCACTGTAAAAGAGCCACAAGAATAGAGCTCCTAAAAATTAAGTGAATTAGTGTGTAAAAGGTAATTTAGAAAAATGCTTTGGCACAGGGGGAGTTTCAACAGACTGTATTGAACAGAGTAACTTAGCAATAGTAATATATCAATGCAGGCCAGGCGCAGTGGCATCACACCTGTAAATTTCCAAAACTCTGAGGAGGCTGAGGCGAGAGGGTCACTGAGCGCAGGGAGTTTGAGAATAGCATGGGCAACACAGCAATATTCGCAATTCCATCTCTAAAAATAAAACATACATGGGTATATACACTCATATATCCACAATGTAATTTATAATATAAAAATACTGGAATACAGAACTTACTATTCACAATGGTTACGTCTAGAGAAGGGGGAATGCCAATTTCAGTTTTTACCCCAGAACAGTATTTCTCTTGTATTATTGAAATATTTAAGCAAATTGTATGTAGAATTTGCCCCAAAACACATAGCAGAACAATGTAGTGTTTGACTCAAAAATCTTCAAATCAAATGGAATTGGTTCCCTGTGAAAGTAAAGTTAGAGAGATGAAAGTCTCCGCGCCACCTAAATGGCTCTTTCCATATGACCTATATGACACAAAAAAACCAATGCAGACAAACCCATCCGTTTCCCTACTTCATAAGAAGTTTTCAGTGAACTAGCATTCCCCCTTTAAAAAATAGATGATAGTTATAGTTACCGGCAAGAACGTGGATCTGTTCTGCTTTTCAAAGGCCATGTTCCTCACAAATAATAGCAAGCATTCTTCAACCGGTCACTGCCCACAACAACCTGAGGTGACAGACGCAAAGTCGTTGGCACTTACGTACTCTTAATACCGGTTTATTACAAGAAGAGAACACAAAGGAACAGCCAAAAATGCAAGATACGCACAGAGTACACCTTGGGGCAGAGCTCGGGGCTCCCATGCCGTCCCTGGAAGGCCAACTTCCCAGCACCAAATGAAGTCACCAAACCAGAACATTTCAAACCCAATATTTAGAGGGAGGTATGGAGTTTTCATCACAGACATGATAAGTCATTGGCCACCCGTGACTAGCCTCAATCCCAGCCGGTCCGCGGCTCCCCTCCTAGAGGTAGGGGTGAGGCCCTTATACTCCACGTCTTTTAATCATGACTATCTTTCATGGCAACCATGCCCTGATCCTACCTGTCCAGGGGCCCAAAGCCACCTGTCATCGCAATTATCATACCAAAAAAAAAAAGAAACCAACTCCGTATTCAACCCATAGATTCCAAAAGTCTTAGAAGCTCTTGTGTCAGGTATTGAAATAAGACCAAATATTACACCAATGAGTGTTCCTATCGCTCAGGAAGAGCTGTACAATGGTTTAGAAGCTGCCCGGCAAAAAACCAGGAAATACTAATAGATACACTATGTACGATGTAACCCACTATCATGATAATTTTTTTTGAGACAAGATCTACCGCTGTTGCCCAGTTTGGAGTGCAAGTGGTGGCGGTCTCAGCTCATGGGGCGATCTCAGCGTCACTGCAACCTCCACCTCCCAGGTTCGAGCAAGTCTGTGCCTCACCCTCACGGCAGACTGGACTACAGGTGTGCGACACTACAACTAATTTTGGCATTTTTTTTAGGTAGAGACCAGGTTTTCACTAGGGTTGGCCGGCTGCCTTCAACCTCCTGGCTTCAAGTGATCTGCCCGCCTCAGCCTCCGCAAAAATCTGAAGATAAGTCAGGAGCCACCATGCCTTGCCTCACTAGCACAATAATTATACTGAGAGGATGGGGGAGAAAAACCTGGGCACAGAGGAGCGGGAAGGGTAAGCAACCTGAATCCTTGTCTTTCCACAGTAGGACATCTCCTATCTTCACACAATCTAAAAACAATCTAAAAACATAAACACAGTAACCTCCAAGAGCAGGGATCAGAGTAGAGAAGGATAAGGTAGGGGATTGCTGGGTTTGTCCTAAGACGTTTTAATTTCTGACTCTTAGAGCTGAGCCTGTACAACTTTGCTAAAAATGAGTATTTTACCTGTAATCCACCAGCAACTTTGGGAGCCAGGTGGGCAGATCACGAGGTCAGGAGATCAAGACCAGCCATGTGGGGGGGGCCCACCACTTTTTTTTTTTTGTAAAAAAAAAGACACGATGAACCCCATCTCTACTAAAATGACAAAATATTAGCCAGGCGTGGGTTGGAGGCACCTGTTAGTCCCATCTACTTAGGAGCTGAGGCAGTGAGAAGGGTTGGTGAACCCAGGAGGCAGAGCTTGCAGTGCTGAGACAACGCCACTGGCAACTCCGCCTGGGTGACAGAGCGAGACTCCGTCTCAAAAAAGAAAAAAAAAAAAAGAGTAGTTAAATTTTAATCAAAATCTGATTACTTGACCAACAACATAGTTACGAAGTGAGACGTGTTTTTTGTTTTTGTAGGAGAGAGGGTCCTGCCTCTGTTGCGCCACAGGCGGGAGTGCCTGGTGCAATTCTAAACTTAACTACAAGCCTCAAATTATTGGGAGCAGGTGATCAAACCTCCCAGTACTATAACCCCAGTTGTGCCCCGCCACGTACACATCATTTTGTTTTTTTTTTTTTTTTTTTTGGCACCAGTTGGAGCTTCTCAACTGTGTTGCTGTTCTTAAACTTCCTGACCTCAGTGGATCCTACTGCCTCAGCACTCCTAATGCGGGGAATTAAGGTGTGGAGTCACCACACCAGGCCCAGTGGTTTATTCTAAAATTTTTTGAATCCCCCCCAACCACTTTTGAAAATGTAGGGGAGCTATAAATCGTCTCCCCGTAAAACACATGGATGCATATACACAAATTGTTGCACAGGATGTTGGGGACGTCAAATTTCTGAGAGCTGGGTTAAGAACCTTAGGATTAGAGATTCGATTTATTTATTTTGTTCTTTTTGTTTTTTGAGACAGAGTCGCGCTTTGTCGTCCAGGCTGGAGTGCAGGGTGCGTGATTTTGTGATCTCGGCTCACTGCAAGCTCTGCCTCCCGGGTTCACGCCCTCCTCCTGCCTCAGCCTCCCGAGTAGCTGGGACTACAGGCGCCTGCCACCATGCCCGGATGATTTTTGTATTTTTAGTAGAGGCAGGGTTTCACTATAGCCAGGTTGGTCTCAATATCCTGACCTCATGATCTGCCCTCCTCGGCCTCCCAAAGTCTGGGATTACAGGTGTGAGCGACCGCGCCTGGCCCTAGATTCTGGTTTATTAAAGGAAATGTATTTCAAGTCAGAGCTTGTCATTTATTGCAAAGGAAAATAAAAACTTCTTTAAGAAAATCAAAAACACCCACATGATACAATGAGGTCCTGCTTGGTTTTAAACTACTTGGTGACCACCATCAGTTGTTTTCTTGACCACAGGATGCACCTAATTCCTAACTATGAAAAAAGGCACAAACATTGTTTATTGGGCTTTTGGCTTCAGCCTTGAAACAATCGGATTCTCTCAAACTCAGGAATGTGAATCGCTGTTGGGTTGATGCAGCTGTTTCCATTCTAGAAATGGACCTGGAATCATGTACTTTTCACCCATGGAGAGTCCTTTGTGTAAAACTTGAAAAGGCAACGTCCCAACTTCCCCATACGGGTGTTTCTTCCAGTAGAGGAATTACTCTAATGACTTCTTAGCAAAACTTACATAATCAGGGCAGGCCATCAAAATACTCCAAAACACAAAGGTTAGCTCCGTTTCTGATGGACCTGTCTCCACTGCTATCAATCTCACCAACAGCCTCACATCAAGTCAGAGGAATGGTTTTTTCATTTAAGAAGGATCTTTGCCGGGCGCGGTGGCTCACGCCTGTAATCTCAGCACTTTGGGAGGCCGAAGTGGGTGGATCACCTTGAGGTAGGGAGTTCGAGACCAGCCTGACCAACATGGAGAAACCCCATCTCTACTAAAAATACAAAAATTAGCTGGGCGTGGTGGCACATAACTATAATCCCAGCTACTACGGAGGCTGAGGCAGGAGAATTGCTTGAACCTGGGAGGCAGAGGTTGCGGTGAGCCAAGATTGTGCCATTGCACTTCAGCCTGGGCAACAAGAGTGAAACTCTGTTTAAAAAAAAAAAAAAAGAAGAAGGATCTTCATGACTGTGTGCAGTGGCTCACGCCTGTAATCCCAGCACTTTGGGAGGCCAAAGCAGGCAGATCACGAGGTCAGGAGTTTGTGACCAGCCTGGCCAACATAGTGAAACCCCATCTCTACTAAAAATACAAAAATTAGCCGGGCTTGGTGACATGTGCCTGTAGTCCCAGCTACTCAGGAGGCTGAGGCAGGAGAACTGCTTGAACTCGGGAGGTGGAAGTTGTGGTGAGCCGAGATCGTGCCACTGCACTCCAGCTCAGGCAAGAGAATGAGACTCCGTCTCAGAAAAAAAAAAAAGAGGGATCTTCATGTTCCTGCCAATTTGCAAAAAAAAAAAAAAAAAAAAAAAAAAAAAAAAAAAAATTGGTATCTGTTAACCAGAGGCAATGAAAAGCACCTCCCAGGCTGCTGTAGTAAGTGGATCAGCAACTGTGGTGGGAGATTCCAACCCGCGAGACCTGTGACTATGTCACGCAGCAAAAGGGCTTTGCCACAGGCCTTCGGAGGAGTATCCTGGGCTATCCAGGGAGGTCCCATCTAATCCCACAAGCCTCTAAGAGCATAGAACTGGCCAGGCGCGGTGGCTCACGCCTGTAATCTCCGCACTTTGGGAGACTAAGGCAGGTGGACCACGAGATCAAGAGATGGAGACCATCCTGGCTAAAATGGTGAAACCCCATCTCTTCTAAAAACAAAAAATTAGTCAGGCGTCATGGCGGGCACCTGTAGTCCCAGCTACTCAGGAGACTGAAGCAGGAGAATCACTTGAACCCGCGAGGTAGAGGTTGCAATGAGCTGAGATCAGGCCACTGCACTCCAGCATGGGCAACAGTGCGAGACTCCATTTCAAAAAATTTTTTTAAATAGGGCATAGAACTTTCTCTGAGTGGAAGAAGAGAAATGCACACAGGGGAACTGGAGAGCCTGACCAGGTCCCTGGCCTAGCTAGTCCTGAGCTGATGGGACCATGTGCAAAGACCAGACAGAGGCCTCAGGAGCTGAGGGCAGCCCCCAACAGATGGCCAGCAAGGGAACAGATACCTCAGTCCTGCAACCACAAGGAACTGTATTTGGCCAAAAGCGCTTGGAAACAATTCTCCAGTGAGGAATGCAGCCCAGCCCACGTGGTGATTTTTGCCCAGTGACACCCATGTCAGACTTCTGCCCCAAAGAACTGTGAGATGATACAATTTCGATTGTTTTAAGCCACTAAATTGTGGAAATGTGGTAAAGCAGCAACAGAAATGAATACAGTGATTTACGTAGAAATCCCTACAAGAGCGTCTGGCACGGTGTTGACACCTGACAAGCGTTTCCTGATTTCCCTACATCGCAAGGCAGGGCTGGCCACACTCCATCCAAAACAACAGATGATTGACTTGTTCTGACAAAACAGATTCAGTGAATTATAAATGGCCCAGAACACCTACAGATTTTAGGTTTCAGGTAAGTGATTGCCTTTCCTTTCACTTAGAAACCTCCCAATGCTCATTTTACTGATAAACTCTAACTACCAGGCAGGAGACGAAACACCAGACAAACCCAGCCCCGCATGCCCCAAGGGAGCCCATCCCAGCACTCACTCCGCTGCACTGAAATGATGTCCAGGTCAGTTTATCCCACTAGACCAAGAACTCCAGCTCTCCATGTGTGAGTCACCAGTGCTGCCTCTGCATCTCCACTTCTAGAATGGTGCTTCTGCACTTCACAGGAAATCTGTATCAATGTTTGTCAACACTATATATGACAGTGTAACTTAATATCTGCACAGAAAACATAAATTCTTTGAGAACCAGGGCCGGGTTTATTAGCCTTTGTACTCCCACTGCCACTGTCTGGGACACCAGAGGCACTCGGTAGAAGTTGGTGAAGAGAAAGAAAAGGCAGAGGAAAGAGAGGAAAGCAGGACCAACACTGCAGACACAGATTCTGAGGTGGCTGGAGGAGAGGCAGGGCAGAGAAACTTCCTGGATGCTGGAATGGGGTTCACTGTGATACCTGCTGCTGGATTTCAAATGTCAAAGGTGATGCTTTGGTGACTTTGACCTCTGACTGCCCTTTAGCTTTCCCAACCTCAAGACAGGGCACTTAGAAACTGCAATGTCAAGAAATTATGCTTCATTAAAGCATGGGAATGTTATTTACATGGATGTTCATTACTGCATTTTTTACATGGGAATGTAAATAATTGAAGAGATTGTTAAAGACTAAATCATGCACATTCAATAACTTTGTAAAATATTAATGATAACTGAAACACAAATGTTGATGGTCCCCAAAAAATGCTAAAATATAAAAAAAATACTGGCCAATTAAAGATAGAAAACAATCCTAATGAAGCTCCCCAACAGATACATTAAAACTTCTCTGTACATTAAACATTTGGGATTTCAAAGGAAAACCCAGATTCATTCCATTCTTAATACGGCGTTTAAAAAAAAAATCTTAGGTAATACAATATTTCATTTAAAATTTACAAAATTCCATTACATTCATGATTTCATTTCATCCTCAAAACAATCTCCTGAGTTAGGCAGAACAGGTATTACTAACAACTAACTCCATTTTACAGGTAAGGAAACTGAAGTTCACAAAGTACTTGGACTTAACAAAAGCTTTAATAGGGCCACATATCAAAACCAAATCCTCTGCTCAAAAGAACTAGAGTAAGTTATCTTTTACATATTATTCATACTTATATCCTGTCAATATCCAAAAATGTTTTGAGGTAGCCTGCAATAATAGACACCTATCCAATAAAAACATTAAAGTGAAAAACAGGGGAAAAAAAAACAGCAGGTGACATGGGAGACAGACGAAGGTAGATAGCAAAGCCTGAGACTTATAATCCAAGAAAACTTCCTGTCGACCTTCCAGTTCCAGGGATGATACTAAAGGAACAAGATGGTTTATAGACTCATCAACACTGACAAAGAGAGGTTGCATCAGTTTCTGAACTATGAAACACTCCTGGCAGCCACAGCAAATCTCTAGGACAACATACCAATGGCATCAAAGCATGAGTATACTTCAGGATACAGCGAATTAGTTCCCTGTTTGGGACAGGCCAGGGCTAGAGAAAAAAACTCTGAAATGTAGCTCAAAAAATAATCCTCTGTGGCTAGGTGCACTGGCTCACACCGTATCCAGCACTCTGGAAGGCTGAGGCGGGCGATCACGAAGTCAGGAGATTGGAGACCATCCTGGCTAGCACAGTGAAATCCTGTTTCTACTAAAAATACAAAAAATTAGCCTGGCATGGTGGCAGGCGCCTATAGTTCCAGCTGCTTGGGAGGCTGAGGTAGGAGAATGGAGTGAACCCAGGAG
>NW_022141549.1:0-15709 GCF_007565055.1 Rhinopithecus roxellana
CCAACCTCTCCTCCCAGGTTCAAGGGATTCTTGTGCCTCAAATTCCTGAGTAACTGGGATTACAGGCGTGTGCCACCGCGTCCAGCTTTTAATTATGTTTTAGTAGAGACAGGGTTTCGCCGTGCCGTGTTGGTCAGGCTGATCTTGACTCCTGAACTCAGGTGGATCTGCCTGCCTCAGTCTCCCAAAGAGCTTAAGTCAGTGTGAGCCCACCGCACCCAGCTGCTGTTTTCCATTTTGTAACACGATCGTCACCCCATGTAGGGTGGCAGGGGTATTTCTTCTTTCCTGTTTCCTTGTGTATTTTCCTCTACAGCAGTTGATCACTCTTTACATACGTTTGGTTGTCTGTCTCTAACTACAAAAATATAGGTTCCCTGTTATATCACCATGGCCTGGAACTAGATAGTTAGTCATAGTTGTTTTGAATGAATGAAGAAGGAATGAATGGGGCTGAAAGAACCTTAAGTCTTCTTTCTTCTGTCACTTCACACCAAATGCTTTTGGAAAATGCTATGTGAACAGGGATCGTAAGCAGGAGAGGTTACACACATTGCTGTGGGATAGCCCATCATCCTCAGATACTTGTCTGGAAGGAGGTGGAGTACTTGAGTAGAAATGATACAAGATAACTTCTTCAGGAAATCAACCAAGTGTCACAGCTTTTCACATAGGCGTGTGATGTTTGCGTATGTGTGTATGAAGAGCTGTCATGGCCTAGAATCACGGGCCTTTAGATCCCTTGTACAGATAGAAAAGTAAAGGCCAGGCCGGGGGTGGTGGCTCAAGCCTGTAATCCCAGCACTTTGGGAGGCCGAGACGGGTGGATCACGAGGTCAGGAGATGGAGACCATCCTGGCGAACACGGTGAAACCCCGTCTCTACTAAAAAACTACAAAAAACTAGCCGGGCGAGGTGGCGGGCGCCTGTAGTCCCAGCTACTTGGGAGGCTGAGCCAGGAGAATGGTGTGAACCTGGAGGCGGAGCTTGCAGTGAGCTGAGATCCGGCCACTGCACTCCAGCCTGGGTGACAGAGCGAGACTCCGTCTCAAAAAAGAAAAAAAAAGAAAATTAAAGGCCGAGGCGCAGGAGTGCTGCAGGCCACCGACTTAGAGTCCCTGTCTGCCCTTCTCAGTGTCCGGTCACTTCTCACTGCACTCCCCTCTTTACTGCTAAAGCCACCTTCCCTGACTCTGAATGTGTAACCATGAGGGAGAAAATGTACTCCAGGCTCACAGTTTGTGGAGAAAAAATCCAGCAGCTGAAAATAATGTTCACAAAGTTTGTACCTAGAAAAAGTTGCCATTTCTATCATGTCTTTAAATGTCCCTGTTTCTCATACATTTTATAAACAAGACAGTAGAAGGAGATTCGGGAACAGCAACGTTAGAACAAGGGGGAAAAAATCACACCTAGAGCACTCCAGTTTCTGTTTTCTTCTCAGTTTAGGGCTGAGGCACTTTAGCTTCCTGTCTAAGGGACCACTCAAATCTGATTAGAAGCCATTATGGGCTGGTAATTATCCGTAATTTTAGGAAGACAGATGCAGCACCAACTCTGTTCTCTAATAGCAGGCTTATTAATTTTAAATTTGCATGGGAGGAGAAGCAGATGGCGAGGTGGGATAAGCGTTCAGATGCTTGGTCATTGACAGCTTTTTACTCTCACATATCACATGGGGATTTGGGACCCAGGAAGCCCGCTGAGAACTGATGACTATCTGTCCCCTAAACAGCTGGGATCTTTTTCATCCTGAGCTCAGAAAGATTGCTCCTACTGCAGCCAGGGAAGACAGGTTGTTGACTGGTTAGAAATCATGGTAGGTTATTTTCTCCACCCGCAGTTCGCAGTTGGAAAGCAGAGCTATCAAAAAGTTGTCTTCTCTATTGTATTTCAAATCTGGGTGTTTAAAAAATTATGTAAGCAAATTAAGCATTTCTTTAATGGTAGTTGTGTGTGTTCTTGATGCGAATGAGAGGTGCATTCCCTTGTAAAATCCCTGTGACTAATAGGAAGATGTGAGCCTTAGAACCAAAGTTGGTTTTCTAGATGATCATGTAGACATGATGCTGAGCACCAGACAAAGATGTTGATTGAAGCGATTTAAAAAAAAAATTTGTCTGAGTTAAGATTTTACACCAATATTTAGAAAATCAGCAAAAGAACTTGGAGGAATGTTCTCAGGCATGCAGTTCAGCCCCCTGCCCACATTGTCATAAAATCCGAGTGTGCGTACAGGGAGGTGCATTCCTTTCTGTTCTCATCACAGGTCCTTCCCTGGCTCTGCACCTGCCTGTCATGCGCGTCTGTGTGAAGAGATCACCAAACAGGCTTTGTGTGAGCAATAAAGCTTTTTAATCACCTGGGCGCAGGCGGGCTGAGTCCGAAAAGAGAGTCAGCGAAGGGAGATAAAGGTGGGGCTGTTTTATAGGGTTTGGGTAGGTAAAGGAAAATTACAGTCAAAGGGGGGTTGTTCTCTGGTGGGCAGGAGTGGGGGTCACAAGGTGCTCAGTGGGGGAGCTTTTTGAGCCAGGATGAGCCAGGAAAAGGAATTTCACAAGAGAATATCATCCCTTAAGGCAAGGACCGGCCATTTTCACTTCTTTTGTGGTAGAATGTTATCAGTTAAGGCGGGACAGGGCATTTGCACTTCTTTTGTGATTCTTCAGTTACTTCAGGCCATCTGGGTGTATACCTGCAAGTCACAGGGGATGCGGTGGCTTGGATTGGGCTCAGAGGCCTGACATTGCCCTCTTCCCTACCTTCCCTACCTTTTCCCTCCTGTGCGACTCTCTCACAAAGTGAATGGCCTCAGCCACAGCTTCTCTGCAGCTGCATCAGACTGTGGCGACAGGAGTGGTGGCTGCTGCAGGGTCTGCTGTCCCCGTGGAGCCCGGTCTTGCTTGCCGCTGCAGCCTGGTTATCATTTTGCACCTCAAGTATGGAATTCTACAGAATGAGAGCCAACATGCTGGGGATGGAGGTGTCTTTATCACGGTGCTCTGCATATTTTAATCTTGGGTAGAAAGTATGGAAAAGTATGGGATACATGTGGCTTGATGTCAGAAGGACGTTGTGAACTTGACGTGGACTGAGAATGCTCAGGTGCAACAGGCACCCCAGCTTCATTAAATGAGACTTCTCCATCTCCCTGCGAGGCACGCACAGGTGTATGGCCACATTTTATGTGTTGTCCTTATCTAGAGTGCGCCTTATCATCATGCTTAAAGTTACATGATGATATTCTTCCTCATAGAGTAGGTCCCAAACCGCATTCAACACAGAAATGTACTCTTGCTATTATACATAGAAAGTGCTTTCATATACCAAGTGGGAGAGCAGTCCTAAAATCTGGGCTGGAATCACAGAAGGAAGGCTTTGGGAAGCAACAGATTCCCTAGTCCAAAACTGGTTTTTGATGAACCTAGAAACAGGACCAAGAGAAGTGAATTTGCCTAAGGCCCTGACAGTGTCTCAAGGTAGCATTTGAACCTAACAGTTTCTTGACCTATTTCTTTAAATGATTAGTCATGCTTCCTCTGATTCCTATATAAACGTATTCCTCATTCATTCTTTTGTTTCAGTGAATTATTGCGGTGCTACCACCTAACAGTATTTGAGTCAAAATGTGGCAGTGTTTATCCCTTTCCAAGGTTTTTAGTTGCACACTTTTTCAAAGTTGTGCTTACAGTTTCTTGTTGGTTGTAAGGTGTCCTTTCAGAAGCCAATCGTGTGGTGTATTTATGTTGATTGTTGGAGGTAGTTTGGTTAGAACCTACTTTGAGTGGCTGGTGTGGGCCTGGGGCACAGTGACAACTGCCTGCTTCATGGGCAGAGATGAAGTAATTGCTTCCTGGGAAGTACCATCCTCCTGGCCACACTCTCCAGCCCATTTCGGTTGTGTTGGTTTCCTCGCATCTGCACCTTTCTGGCTTCATGTGAGTCTCGTTTATTTGAGCATATGACTTCAGGCTGTGGGGAAGAATGGCCATTTTAGCACAGAGATGCACACAAAGGAACAACTGGCTAAATGTGAGTGAAGACATTCTTAGGGGGGTTTCATTTCTTTTATTCTGTAACAGGCAGTCTGGGAAGCATTCTGGACACGTGGCCTGCGCTGTCACAGTTCCTCCTTGCAGGATCGCAGATGTTTGGAGATTGTAGTGATAACCGTTATCATTGAGAATGTCATTCTCGCAGGCTCTAATAAGTCAGGATTTATTCAGTGTTAATTTGTTAAAGACAACTGTATTTCTAGCCGAATCCATGTTAGACGTTTCTCCTGGCAGTGTTGCTGGGGCTATTCCCGTGGCTTAGTCTTAGGGAAGCACACGCCTTTGAATACTGCTGAAGCTGTGAGTACCCAAAGCGCACCGGAGTACTTTTGCCATATGGGGTGTTAGTCACTGATACACGTCTCAGTCAGACCTGATGGATTCTTGACCCCTTCCTTTTTTAATTTTTTAATTTTAATTTAAAGTTTTGTTTTTTAAGAGCACAACCCCTCAGGTGGCCACCGTGAATCTCTGGTGTCTTCAGTTGGTTGAAGCCTATTTGCTGTCAAATATATTCAAACATATTGATCAAACATATTCGAAGCCTGATGATGCTTCCCTCGGTTGTTCTTCTGCTGTGTGACCTCCGCGCCCGCAGGGTTCAAGACTGTCAGAGCTGGGAGCCACCTTCACAACTACCAGGGTTTCGGGAACCTCCTTTATCTAGCCCTGGGGATGGAAGAGATGTCATCAGGGGCGGAGGCTTATTAGGTTTACATGCCATTGATAACGAATGAGGAGGTTTTCTTTTATATAAGGGGAGCTTCTTATAATGTGCTTTAGTAGGGTAAAGAAGCTTTTGAGGTTTGCTTTCTCTAGAAGGATAATTTGTGATCCTGCCCTTGCTTTCAACAAAAATATAATTTGCATACCAGTGCATGTTGTATTACTGAGCACTGGCTGACAAACGGTTCTTAACTCGTCATTCACTCAGCCACTGTTTCTTGAATGGCATGTGTGCCAGCTGTAGTAGGAACTTGCTAAGGCTCTAGGACTAACCCTTATGAAACAGGGGTCCTGGGGGAAGCAAATGCATATAAATATAAACGTTTGTGGGGATATCAGAGGGGGTGACTATAGGTGCAAAACTTTATTCATTCATTGTCCTATCTAGGAGGTTTTGTGTCTTAGCAGCGTGTTCCATAGTCACACATTCCTGTATCAAAATATTCATCATATTATTTTGAAATTCTCTGCTTAGGTATGTATTTTCCCCACTAAGTTTAGAACTGGTTAAGGACAGGCTATGGGGTATGTAATATATGTACACACACACACATATATATATTACCATTGTAAATATACAATATATATTTATATATATACACACATATATATTTCTCCCTCTCTATATATACACACACACCACACACATAGATATACACACACACATATATATGAAATACACACACACACACACACACTTCTACTGCCAAGCACAGAAAGTCAAAACTAGGCAAGAGTTCTTTTAGTGTTTATGAAAAAATAGATGTGCTTAGTTGAGAGTGTCCTTAAGTTGCCAGGGGAAAGACAGGATGGATTCACAAAGGAAGATAGTGTTTTGTTTTGTTTTGTTTTTTCCTTTGTTTAACTCTTGAATTTGAAATAATCCAGACTTATTGAAAAGTTGCAAAAATAGTACAGAGAATTCCCGTATGGTCTTCCCTCAGGTTCCTCAAACATTTCACCCCATTTGTACTTTCTTTTTCTCTCTCTGTAGATATAATTTTTTTTTTTTTTCTGAAATGTTTGAGAGTGGAAGGTAGAATGCAGGGCAGGGTGAAAGGGGAAGGAGAGAGGTGGGTTTGGAGGCTTTTTTTTTTTTAACCTTCTGAGATGGAGTTTCGCTCTTGTCACCCAGGCTGCAGTGCAATGGCACGATCTCGGCTCACTCTAACCTCTGCCTTCTGAGTTCAAGTGATTCTCCTGCTTCAGCCTCCTGAATAGCTGGGATTACAGGCACCCACCACCATGCTCGGCTAATTTTTTGTATTTTTAGTAGAGGGGTTTCACCACGTTGGCCAGGCTGGTCTTGAACTCCTGACGTCTGATGATCCACCTGCCTTGGCCTACCAAAGTGCTTGGGATTACAGGCATGAGCCACTGTGCCTGGCGATTGGGAGGCTTTTGCAGTAACCCAGAGCGCTATGATGAGGGCTGGACCTGGTTGGAAATGATGAGGAAGGTGAGAAGTGGTTAGGTCTGGCATATATTTTGAAAGGAGAGTTTAAATGGGTTGGATGACAAGAGAGAGAAAAAGAAGTTTTAAGGATGATGTCAAGGATTTTGGACTGAGTAACTGGAAGACTAGAGATGCTGTTATTGGGATGGGGAAGATTATGGGAGGAGTGGGTTATAGCACGGGGAATCAAAAGTGCGTTTTGGGCATGCTAAATTTGAGGTCCAAAAAGAGATGTTAAGAAGTGTTGGCCGGACACGGTGGCTCACGCCTGTAATTCCAGCACTTTGGGAGGCTGAGGCAGGCAGATCACCTGAGGTCAAGAGTTCGAGACCGGCCTGATAATTATTAAAATCGATCATTGATGTTTACTAATTAATCATATTATTGCTGCTAATACCGCAGGGGGTGTACACCTACCTGTGATGTTGTTCCTAATATCCAGGGACAGAGGACATGATCTTAGTTTTAATATCGCAGTAGGTGTACACTCACGCTGTGACACTGATCCTAATATCCAGGGGGTAGAGTATGACATGACTCCCAACATAGCAATGAACGGACAGCCACCCGGTGATATTGCTCCTAATATTCATGGAAGAAGCATATGATATTACTCCCAATATCGCAGGGAGGATACAGCTCTTCTGTGATATGGTTCCTAGTATCCGGAGGGGGAGAGGATGATAATAGTTCCAGTATCGCAGGCTGTGTTCACCCGCCCTGTGATATTGTTATGAGTATCCTGGAAAGGATATGATTCCCCATAGAGCAGGAGGCGTACATCCAGCCTGGGATATTGTTCCTAATATCCATGGAGAGGAGAGGCTGATATTACTCCCAATATGGCAGGGGGTGTACATCCACCCTGTGATATCCTTCTTAATATTCCAAGGCTGAGAGGTTGATATTACTCCCAGTATCGCAGACACTGTACACCCCCATGTGATACTCTTCCTGGTATCCGGAAGGGGAGAAGATGGTATTAATCCCCATATCACAGGGGGTGAACACCCACTCTGATATCTTTCCTAGTATGCAGGGGGAGGGGGATAATATTATTCCAATATTGCAGAAGATGTACACGCCCCCCCATGATATTGTCCTTAATATTCCAAGGCACAGAAGACGATATTACTCCCAATATCGCAGAAAATGTACACCCCCCAGTGATGTTGTTCCCATGATCCAGGAGGGAAGAGGATGATATTACTTTCAACCCCTGTACCCTGCAATGCTCTCACCCTGCAACACCGACACCCAGCTCAACCTGACATGGGACCAGAGGTGCTGGCTGGGGGTGTTGATTGCTTCTCTTTTCTCCCTTGCCAGACTCAGTAGAGGAAGCTGAGACTGAGCAGCAGCAGGAACAAGGTGGGTTTTGCAGGTGGCTCAGGCTTCCTCTGGTTATGAGCTGGGCCTTGGGGTAACGCCGGGGGAGGTGACAGAGCTGAGTACGGTGGGCATTGGATGCGGCTGTCACCCCTCTGTGGTGCAGGGCTGGGGGCTTGGGGGACGTTGACTGAGGTGGGCCTGAACCTCTCGTCTACTCTGACACTGGAGGCTGTGGGGTCCCACACTTCTTCCAATGAACATGCTGGCCCCCCCCCGGTCCCCGACTGAGATGGGACATCCTTTCCACTGCTGGGGCCCACGTGGAGCTGTGGGTTCCTTTCTCATGACCTGGAGAGGCTGCAGCTCGCCCTGTGCTCTGCCTCAGAGATGGGAGGCCACACTGTCCTCAGCGGGTAGCAGAATTCAGAGCCTTAGGTTGCAGGAGCCTCAACCGAGGTCCCTGAAGGGTCTGCTCTTTCCTGAGGGGCTGATTCAGGGAGGCCCTCCCGTCTCCGCTCTGGGGCTCTGTCTCTTCCCCTCACACAGGGTCCACATGTGAACAGCCTGGTAATGTGGACGCACCAAGGGCCCTTGGAAGTTCCCTGGGAATGGGATCCATCCCGGTACATTTGGGATGCAAGCACAAGTTCCCAGAGGAGGCCTGGGAAGCCAGTGGGGAAGGGAAGGCTGTAGTAGGTTTAGCCTCGGGGAGGGGGTGGTTTCACCCTCTGCCAAAGTCCCTGGAGCAAAGGCACGTGGCTCTCCAGCTGCCCCAGAGACCTGGGTAGTGGCTGGGAGGGGCTGTGTGCCTCTGCCGCGTGGGGGAGATTTCTTAGCTAATTTAGTGAAGTCAAGTCAGACATTTGCCTCTAAATCATATTTATTTATTTTTAATTCCAAGGCTTTACAGATGAATAAGGAGACAGGTTTTTTTTTGTTTTTTTTTTTGTTTTTTTTTTGTTTTTTTTTTTGAGACGGAGTCTCGCTCTGTGGCCCAGGCTGGAGTGCAGTGGCCGGATCTCAGCTCACTACAAGCTCCGCCTCCCGGGTTTACGCCATTCTCCTGCCTCAGCCTCTCGAGTAGCTGGGACTACAGGCGCCCGCCACCTCGCCCGGCTAGTTTTTTGTATTTTTTAGTAGAGACGGGGTTTCACCGTAGCCAGGATGGTCTCGATCTCCTGACCTCGTGATCCGCCCGTCTCGGCCTCCCAAAGTGCTGGGATTACAGGCTTGAGCCACCGCGCCCGGCCCGAGGAGACAGTTTGTATTGAAAATAGTTTTTACACGTGAGCTTGAAAAAGAGAGTCTGTTTAAATCTAGTTTTTTCCTTCCCTGTAATGCCTCCTTTCATCCCAGGTTTTCCAACAGGAAATGCGCTCGTTTGCTCACCTCTGGGAGGGGGCTTTGGCTAGGAATCCACCAAAGACAGCAGGTGCCAGTAGACTGCTTGAGCAGTCTGGCCTTTGTTAACCCTTTAGGAACTGTGGGCTTCAGGTTTTCAGACCATCCAAGGTGAAGGTGGCCACAGGGGCCTGGAAGCTTTCCCATCCTTCCTGCAGGGATGGTCCGTTTCCCTGCACGGAGCTTGGTACCTGGGTACAACACCCCTGTCCTGTGCCATCGGTGGCTTTGCCAATTTTGCATAGCAGCTTTTGAGCTGATCAATAGCTCTGATTGGCTGTTGAGGATTTCATGGATTCCTGTACCCCACCGGGGGGCCCAATATGCTGACAGAAGTTACATTTGTAGTTGTAGTGCTGCATACACATGGGTCCAGTTAGAAGGCTTTGATTCTTTCTAAAGGGAAGGGCATCTCTGAGGGATCGTTGAGCTGACATAGTCTCCTAAAACCATGCTGTCAGGTGGGCGACAAAGCAGGACAGGAGGGTGATTTCGTAGGAGAGTCGGGCCACGGGCCTGCGTGTTCTCTCTGTCCCCATAGTGCCGGAGTTCCTATGTGCTCCAGGCCCCGGGTTTTCATTGCACATAATTCTCAAGGGCTCATGGCAAGCTGCACCAGGGACACAGAGGGCGGGGATGCGGGGACCCTGCCCCCAGTGGACCAAGGACTCACTGCTGGACTCTAATCTGTCTAGGTATTTTTGTGACTTGCAGAAATACCTCCACCTTGCCTGGGCCTGGAGCCACAGGAGACCCTTCCGAAGGTGAGGAATGTTCTGGAACAATGCAAGGCCTGCCCAGGTTGCCCCCAGGAGCCAGCGTCCTGGGGTCTCTGTGCGGCATCCAGCAACGTGAGCTTGCAGGACCCCGAGGAGCCCTCCTTCTGCTTGGAAGCTGAAGACGACTGGGAGGATCCAGAGGCCCTGAGCTCACGGCTGCTGTTCCTGAACACCTCCGGATACAAGGCCAGCTTCCGTGGCCTGTACAACGTGGCGCTGCCATGGCTGAGCGGCATGTTCTGCAGCTTTAGCGACGAGGAGGAGCTGACTGGGCGCCTGGCACAGGCCCGAGGGGCGGCCAAGAAAGCTGGCCTCCTCATGGCCCTGGCCAGGCTCTGCTTCCTCCTGGGGCGGCTGTGCTGCAGGAGGCTCAAGCTGTCCCAGGCCCGGGTGTACTTTGAGGAAACACTGGGGACCCTGGACGGCAGCTTCGGGGACCTGTTCCAGGTGGTGGCTGTGTACGTCAACCTGACCAGCATTTACCGGAAGCAGAACCGGGAGAACTTTACACAGGTGGTTCCCAAAGCCATGGCCCTGCTCCTGGGGACGCCCGGCCACATCTGCAGCACCGAGGCGGACGGGGAGCTCCTGCAGCTGGCGCTGCAGTGGGCGGTGGGTGGCCAGAGCCTGCAGGCCGAGGCCCGGGCCTGCTTCCTGCTGGCCAGGCACCACGTGCACCTCAAGCAGCCCGAGGAGGCCCTGTCCTTCCTAGAGCGGCTGTTGCTTTTGCACAGGGACTCGGGAGCCCCAGACGCTGCGTGGCTCTCAGACTGCTCCCTGCTCCTGGCTGACATCTACAGCCGCAAGTGCCTGCCCCACCTGGTGCTGAGCTGTGTCAAGGTGGCCTCATTGAGGACACAGGACTCGCTGGCCGGCTCGCTGAGGAGCGTGAACCTGGTGCTCCAGAACGCCCTCCAGCCCCACAGCCTCCCCACCCAGACTTCCCACTACCTCAGGCGAGCGCTGGCCTCCCTAACCCCGGGCACAGGCCAGGCTCTCCGTGGCCTTCTCCACGACAGCCTGGCCCAGCCGTACAGCCACCATGGCTACCACGGCCCGGCCATCACCTTCATGACGCAGGTGGTGGAAGCCAGTGCTGTAGCCGGAGTCTGTGCCATCGTGGACACCCTGGTGGCCCTGGCCTGGCTGCACGTGCTTCATGGGCAGAGCCTGGTGGCCTTGAACATCCTGCAGTCTGTCCAGGATGCAGTGGTGGCCAGCGAGCACCAGGAAGGTGTGATTGCCAACATGGTGGCCGTGGCTCTGAAGAGGACGGGCCGGACGAGGCAGGCAGCCGAGGGCTACTACTGCGCCCTATGGGTGGTTTGGGACCTGGGCCAGCGGAGGAACCAGGCAGTGGTGCTGGCCAACTTCGGGACCCTGTGCCTGCACGCGGGTGCCAGCAGGCTGGCCCAGCACTACCTTCTGGAGGCCATGCGTCTGTTCTCGAGGCTTCCCTGTGGGGAGTGTGGCCGGGACTTCACCCACGTACTCCTGCAGCTGGGTCACCTCTGCACCCGCCAGGGCCCGGCCCAGCAGTGCAAGGGCTACTGTGAGTGGGCCCTTCTGGTGGCCGTGGAGATGGACCACGTGGAGAGTGAGTGCCCTAGTTCCTCCTGTGCGCCTTCTGGGGCCACTCGGGTCAGGGCACACCTGGGGTTTGTGATTCGGAAACAAGTGGTGGTTTTTCCACCATCGAAAGTGCTGAGTCATGGCCAGCAGCAGATGTTGGCAAGCGCCCTGGAGACAGGCAGTTCCCATGCAGGGCCAGGCCCTCTGTGCCCTACTGGGGCAGCCAGCTCTTTCCGGTTTGCTCAGGGACCATCCTGCCTTGAGCACGGAAAATCGTGCGTGCTGGAAATCCCTGGCCATAACCCTGGGATCAAGGCAGGCTCTGCTGAGCTGGGACTTGGGGCCCCTCCATGAGCCAGGCCCTGAACGCCAGTTCTTGTGCCTGTGTTATCTGCTTGGTATCTCGGCAGCCCTGCGCACCTGTCATCCCACTTCACAGAGGACACAGGGGCGGGTGATTGCCCAAAGCCACAGAGCAGTTCATGCAAAAGCAGCTCGTGCAGAGTGTGCCAGGCCCCACCCACAAATGGAGCTGTGGGGATCCTCGGGAAGAGCAGGTGCTGAGCGCAGGGAATGTGAGACTTCAGGCCAGAGAAGCCACAAAGGGTGAGTGGCTTATGCGGTGCAGCCTTGGCCCCGGGTTTAGGGAAGCCTCTTTAGTCTGGGACCAAGGTTGAGAGGATTTAGGCAAGTAATATGTTGTGGAATGAGGGGCTGGTGGTGGGGGGAGGGGCTGGCGGTGTAGTCCTGTGTGAAGCCCAGGGTGACATCAGTGGGGGTGAGTGGAGCGGAGAATGATGGTTGTGAGCGGGGGTGAGTGAGTGTGGTGAGTGGCGGGGTGTGATGGGGTGAGTCAGCGGGAAGTGTGAGCGGGGATGAAGTGGCGTGTGAGCGGGTAAGTTGAGTGGGGGTTAGTGAGCGGGAGTGTGAGAGGGGATGATTGGGTGTGAGTGGGGTGAGTGAGTGTGGTGGTGAGCGGGGGTGTGATGGGGGTGAGTCAGCGGGAGTGTGAGCGGGGATGAGTGGCGTGTGAGCGGGGGTGAGTGCGTGGGGTTAGTTGAATCGGGAGTGTAAGAGGGGATTAGTTGGGGTGTGAAGCGGGGGTGAGTGAGCAGGGCTCATACGGGAGGTGCAGAGTTGGGTTGGGTGCTGGATGGTGAGAAGCTCTTCTGGAGAGCTAAGCAGGGCCTGGGGCCTCAGGCTGTGGCTTGGCCTTTTCCCCAAGAGCACTGGGGAGCCATGGAGTGCTGTCGAACAGTCACTGCACACTGAGCAGTAAACGGACAGTAGGTGGGCAGGGCTGTCCGAAATCTAGGCCGCAGAGAATAGATGAGGAAGTTGAGTCCAGGGAAATGGCTGAGACAAGGGATACTGTTGAGTCCCCTCTGCCTTGCAGCGCTTTGTCATGGCACAGTGAGACCACTCAGAGGTGCCTCCTGTGGCCTGGACCAGAGCCCCAGGGGCTGTGGCCAAATCTGCCCATTTCCCAGCACAGGCCTGGCACCCACTCCTGGCCCTAGGAGGGATGAGATTTTGGAAAGGACCGTGTGAAGGGGCCCCGGTCCCACACATCTGCCCAAGGAGGGGTGGGGGGTTCATACCCAGGCTTCTTCGCCAGGGGCATTCTCTGACTGGAAGGAGACCCTCCAGGAGCCCAGCGACCCAGCCCCCACTGCAGCCTCCGGTGGCTCCTGGCACAATAGCCTGTGGCACCTCCTCCTACGAGGCCCTCCCAGGGTGCTGGGGGATTCAGACTTGGAAATGCAGGCCAGGGAATAGAGATCATGCGTCCCTGTCTCCCCACCCTGCGCTGAACGGTCGAGGAGACCGAGGGTGGGGTTGATACCCCACATGCTTACTTGGGGTCATTTTTGAGTCACTTTCGGTAGTTCGTGTCCTTCTAGGAGTTTGGCTGTTGTGTCTAGATGGTCTGATTTGTTGGTGTACAATTGTTCGTAGTGTTTTCATGGAATCCTTTTATTTCTGTCAGGTCGGCAATAATGTTTCCTCTTTCATTTCTGATTTTAGAAACTTGGGTTTGTCATTATTTTTATTAGAGATGGGGTCTCATCATGTTCCCCCAGGCTGGTCTTGAATGCTGGCCTCAGCGATCCTTCCACCTCGGCCTCACAAAGCACTGGGATGACAGGCGTGAGCCATGGTGCTCAGTCTCTGATTTTAGTCATCATCTTTCTTTTCTTGGTCAGTCTGGTGAAAGACTTGTCAATTTTGTTATTATTTTCAAAAAACCCACTTTTGGTTCTGTTGACTATCTCTTTTGTTTTTCCATTCTCTGTATTTTTACTTCCCATTTCTACTCTCACGTTTATTTTCTTCCTTTTATTCACTTTGGGTTTAGTTCATTTTCTAGTTTCTCAAGGTGGAAGGTTAGGTTTTTGATTTGAGATTTTTCTTCTTTCTTTGAATGTAGACATTTACAGTGATAAATTTCCCTTTCAGCACTGCCTTAGCTGCATCTTGGAGTTTTTGATACGCTGTGCTATTTTTTTTTTTTTTTTTTTTTTTTTTTTTTAGGTTTTGCTCCATTGCCCAGGCTGGGGTGCAGTGGTGCAATCTTGGCTCACTGCAACTTCTACCCAGGTTCAAGCCATTCTCATGCCTCAGCTTCCCGAGTAGCTGGGATTACAGATGTGCACCACCACACCCGGCTAATTTTTGTATTTTTTTATAGAGACGAGGTTTCACCATGTTTCCCAGGCTGATCTCAAACTCCTGGACTCAAGCGATCCTCCCGCCTCGGCCTCCCACAGTGCTGGGATGACAGGCGTGAGCCACCGTGCTGGCCCGGGCTGTGCATTTGTTTGCATTCTTCTCAAATTAGTTTTCAGTTTCCCTGATGGTCTCTTCTTTGACTCACTGGTTGTTTAGGAGTGTGTAATTTCCACATATTTTTGAATTTCCCACTTTCCTTCACTCTTGATTTCCAGTTTCGTGCCAGTACAGCTGAAGAACACTTCTGCTTTGGTCTCAGTCCTTCTCCATTCACTGAGGCTCGTTTTGTGGCCTGGCACATGGTCTGTCATTGGGAATGTCCCATAGGCGCTCGAGAGGACTGTGTATTCAGCTGTCGTTGGGGACGTGTGTGACAGATGTCCATTCGGCATACCTGGTTTCCGGTGTTAATCTTCGGAATGTTTCTCTGACACTAGAAAATCAGAAGCTTTCCACTGTTCCCAGCACCATGGCTTTGGGAGAGGCCAGTGAGCCTATGGTTTTGGAGCCTGGTTGCATGAGAGAAGCATGTGTGGGAACACCAGGGGCTGGCTTTGAACCCCATTCCCCCAACATGATGCCATGTGTGGCAGACATGACGCTTGGCTTTGCTCTCTCAGGGTTCCATCTGCGACAGGGGCTACTTGTGCCCGTGGCCTCATCAGCTCAGGCTGAAGGCTGCCCTGGTCCTCGCCAGAGGGACTTTGTGAAGCAGAAATAGATGGCCTGGTGCAGGGGCTGAGCCTGGCCAGGACCTCGGCCCTGGGAGTTGTAAAGAAGGCCGGTCTCTACCATGAGCATCTGCACCAAGCTGTGCCCATGTCACGGTGTGCTCGGTGTCTGCCCTTGTACAGGTACATGGCCTGTCTGAGCTCAGGCTCCCCGCCTATGGGGCCCAGGTTCACAGAGGTGTGAAAGAGACAAGCACAGCGCAGGGGCCTCCGAGCCCAGCCAGCCTCGCTTCGATGCTGGGAGGCTGACGTCTTCCATTTTGTCTTCTGCCCAGGCCAGCTGCGGGCCGTCCAGTGGCTGCGCTACTTCTACAGCATTGTCATGCCCAGCGAGGCCCAGTGTGTCCTCTACCACGAGCTCCAGCTCTCTCTGGCCCACAAGGTGACCGACAAGGTGCTGGAGGGGGCAACTCCTGGAGACCATCAGTTAGCTCTACCTGTCCCTGGGCACCGAGCAGTGAGGGCTGGCTTTGCAGTGGTGGGGGGTGTGGAGGTGGGCAAGGGGGTTAGGAGGGGCAGGGATGGGGACAGGGAAGCTGGCCCAGGGCACCATCAGCCCCTTTCCTTTGGATCATTTGGTTCCTTGGCATCAGATGCTTTGAGCTGGTGGGTCTGGGGTCGTCCCAGGGCTGCTGCTGCTCGTGAGTCCCAGCTTGAGCCTCCCTTGTTGGGTCAAAGGTCATATAGAAGCCGAGTGGGGCCACATATGGACGTGAGACCTTGAAACCCTGCCCCAGGGAAAGCAGGTGACACAACTGGCTCTGTCTTCTGTGGGAGAGAAGCCACAGGTGGCTGCTGTGGTCACATTTAAGGGGACAGATGAAACCAGGAGTGAAGACTCGGGCAGGCAGAGGTCAGATGACAAAGCCACCATAGAGGAAGAACAGCCCAGAGTGCACGTACTGCCTCTTGCTGTGGTTGAAG
>NW_022141550.1:0-46394 GCF_007565055.1 Rhinopithecus roxellana
GTCGCCATGTCGTACATGCTCCCGCACCTGCACAATGGCTGGCAGGTGGACCAGGCCATCCTCTCGGAGGAGGACCGCGTGGTCGTCATCCGCTTCGGCCACGACTGGGACCCCACCTGCATGAAGATGGACGAGGTCCTGTACAGCATCGCGGAGAAGGTAGCGCGCCGGACCCTCCCGCCCTGCTGGCTGTGCTTCCGCAGCGGCCCCGCGCCTCTGCCCCGCCGGCCTCGCCTGGGGGCGCGAGCCGTTCCCCGAGGAGGGGCCGCGGCGCCGTCGTCCAGGCGATTCCTTCCCGCGCTGCGGGCGAGCGCTCTCGGGGCTGTGCCGGCGTTTCGCGCCTTTTTCTGCAGGGAGCTCCTGTAGTTGTTCACATTTTAAGGGGTTTATGATCCCCCTTCCCTCAAAGGAATTCATTATTTCTGTTGTTAAGGCGTTTTTCCCAAACTTACAGTGCAGTGAACAAAATACACTTGCAAGGTTTGAGAGCGCGGATCCTTAATTTAAAAGGATGCCTTTTTTTGGTACCTTATTTGTTTGTTGTATGTGTAAAGCAGAACTTTCATGTTAATAGCATAAGAAATCCTGTTTTTCTATTGGTGGTGTTTTCTTCCACCACGCTTTTGTAAGTCATGTGATTTATAGCTTAGAGTGATTAAGATGCAGAAAACATCAGGAGAAATAGAAATATGCTTTGTTAGAACTAGTTTTCTGAATTTCTAATATTAGTACATTGAGTGGTCTTGGCACTTACTTGCTGACAGACAATAAAAGTTGTAGGACGCTATTTTATAACCAGGGTTCATTCTTTTTCTTTCGTTCCTCATAGCAATTTTAGGATGACATTTATTTAGGTTTTGCAGCTGTAGCAATAGGGCAAAGGGCACAAATACTAGGGTGTTAATAAAATATTTGCCATATTAATTTTCCGTAAGTAATTTGAGCGGTTATTCATTTTAAAAGTAACATTGAAGCTATCTTTTCTTTCACAGATGCTAAAAAGTAGGCTGGGTTAAAATAACTCCTTTGAGTAAACAGTAACAGATATAAAGACATTTTATATTGAGGAAAAGGAAAGACTATCTGGCCTGCCATTTATTAATTCTTGCTATTTCTTATTTAGTAGGAGAGGCATGATGTTAGGAACTGTTGTTATATTTTAGTTATTACAGGAGTCTCTTGGAGTGCTTACTAAAATGCATCTGTGATTCTGAGTCTATGGGTATGGGGTGAAGTCCAACAATGACTTTTTAAAGAAGCCCCTCAGGGAATTCTGATGTGACCTGACCTTGAACCACACACTCAGAAACCCTTCCATGGGGGTCAGGGACAGAGGCGGAGTGCTTTATTACCAGCCGTCTCCCAGCCTCTTCCTCTTGGACACCAGGACACTGAGGACTTGAGGAGCTGCCCAGTGAATCAGGAGAGAAGCAGTTCTCTCACACTGGGACTTCTGCCAGCCAGGGGTTAGAGATGATGAGTGAGGCAGTGCCAGCACTTCAGCTTTTCATTGCTTGGCTTGTAGTGGACAAGGGCAGATACTGGAAATCCAGCGAAGAACTGATGAAGAGCAGTTTCCCGATAAGTAAATCACTGCTTGTAAATCACTGACTTTGAGTTACGAGTTCTAGAATCTTTCACTGTTCTACCTTGCAGGTGGTGGCATAAACATCAGCTGGTGTTCAGATCCTGCTGCCGGCAGCTCGAGGCTAGGATGGCTGGCGATGTGAGGGCCTTTGTCTCATCACATCCAGGCAGAGCTCACCAAGATGCTCTTAGCTAGGAAACAGATTTTATGTGTTAATGTAAGTCTTTAGGGTCTTTGCCAGATGTGCTCTTTTTTTCCAATTCCTTTATGTCAAATTTCTGTGTTATTACAGAATGAATCACTGTATCACTAGTGGACACACACTTAAGGACAGTTGAAATGGGCTCACTTTGGGGTATTTTTTTTTTTTGGTCTTTTAAAATAGTTTGATTTTTGTTTTTGTCCAAAAATTCGGATTGCTTTATTAATAAACTTTTAATGCAGATATTATAGTATAATCATTAAAAGCGCAAACCTAGGCCAGGGACGGTGGTTCATGTCTGTAATCCCAGCACTTTAGTTGGGAGGCTAGTGTAGGCAGATCACTTGAGCCCAGGAATTCGAAACCAGCCTGGACAATATGGTGAAACCCCTTCTCTACTAAAAGTACAAATGCCAGACGTGGTGGCACATGCCTGTAGTCCCAGCTACTTGGGAGGCTGAGGTGGGAGAATCACCTGAGCCCGGGAAGTCAAGGCTGCAGTGAGCCATGATTATACCACTGAACTCCAGCCTGGGCAACAGGAGTGAGACCCTGTCTCCAAAAATAAGTGCAAACCTGAAATGCATTAAAAGACTATTCATGTTTTATTTTCTTCTTAGTATATGGGCAAAATATGACTTTCTAATTCTGGAAGCCCTTTTTGGGGAAGCTCAACAGAAAGTTTTGAAATGTAAGGTTTTAGTATAAAGAACAATGTAACTATTTAAAAATTTCCCTGTGCAGAAATGGCAGATAATGGAGAATCTTCCTTATCTTGTTATGAGTCCTGTCTGTATATCCCAGCTGTTTTAAAGTGAGTAACAGTTGCAAATGTTCGGGCTGGACTTGATACGATTTTTTCTAGATGTGTTGTATTGATCTGCTGCTTCCACAGGGCCCACTTGACCTCATGCTGGGTTAGAGTTGAGCTGTAAACTTCAGGAAGAAAGTTAGTCTGGAAACAGAGCTACACTTAAATATTTCACAGGTGCCTAGAGTTTGCTAATAAGTGTGGGGCAATTCATTTGATAAAGTGATAATAATAAAGAAAGTTTTCAGCTGGGCACTATGTCTCACGCCTGTGGTGCCAGTACTTTGGGAGGCCGAGGTGGGTGGTTCCCTTGAGCCCAGGAGTTTGAGAACAGCCTGGGCAACATGGTGAAACCTTGTCTGTACAAAAAGTGCAAACATCAGCTGAGTGTGGTGGCCTGCGCCTGTGGTCTCAGCTACTCGGTAGGCTAAGACGGAAGGGTATGAGTCCAGGAGTTCAAGGCTGTGACAAGCTATGATCGCGCCACTGCGTGCCAGCCTGGGTGACACAGTGAGACCCTGCCTCAAAAAAAAAAAGAGTTTTCTATTTAGCAGCTGATTTTATGCAGTTTTGAAGCCAGACAATTTTGTGTACCTTTGAGCTGTCTTTCCATTTTGTAGGGACACTGTCACAGCAGTGCTTTGGGGTTCACTGTCACCTAAATCCCATGATGGGTGAGAAGACTGAATGGGATATTTAAGTTTTGTGTTAGAAAGCCCACGCAGATAGAGTTTAAAGTAGCATCAGTGAGCTGGGCACTGTGGCACGTGCCTGTAACCCCAGCTACTCAGGAAGCTCAGACGGGAGATGAGCGCAGGAGGTCAAGGCTGTGGTAAGCTATCATCGTGCCATTGCACTCCACCCTGGGTGACAGAGCGAGACCCCATCTCTAAAAACAAAAAAATTCCTCAGTAATATTATTGACTCATGATAGTACTTTTTTTTTTTTTGAAACAAGAGTCTTCTTGTGTTGTCCAGGCTGGAGTGCAGTGGCACGATCTTGGCTCACTGCAACCTCAGCCTCCCGAGTAGCTGGGGCTACAAGCCTGTACCACCACCATACCCTGCTAATTTTTGTATTTTTAGTAGAGATGGGGTTTTGCCATTTTGGCCAGGCTGGTCTCAAACTACTGGCCTCAAGTAAGCCAGTCATCTCAGCCTCCCAAAATTCTGGGATTACAAGTGTGAGCCACCATGCCTGACCCATGATAGTGTATTCAAATAAATTGTGTATAAGGCAGATATATATTTATGGAACTTCATAGGAGCCATATTAGGGGGGTCTATCTTAAGTATCACATTAAGAATCACAGAACGCCCATTGAACCAGTGAGAGTCAACACTCAGCTAGATGAGGAATCTTGTAGAAACAAACAGAATGGACATTTTTGGTGTTTCCTCTGGATTTTTGTCTCTGGATAAAAAACAGCCTTGTAGCTAGCAACAAAGTATGAGGGGTAGTAATGAGCGGTGGTTGAGGGTGCAGACTCTAGGCTCTTGGCACTTCATAACTGCATGAGCGTTACGAACTTGGCTCTGCGTGTCATCTTACCTGTGTAAAGGGGATACTCGTGCCTAACTCATAGGGTTGTAGTGGGATTACTAAAGGTTTCTAGGGCACTCCTGTCACATAGGCAGTAATGCCACTGTTACTACTATGATTACTTTCTCACATTACTAAGTTTGCAAGAGTTTTTGTGAGAGCTGATTAAGGCAAACATTAATTTTAGAAAGTCAAGTTAGTTTTTTTATGGCTTTGACATGAATTACCTAAAAATGTAAAAATCAACACTTCAAAAATTTGTTGTGCTAACAACTACCCAGAACACTTTTTCCAGAATTTTAGGTATTTTTGTTAGCTGGTTCAGGGACTCCATGCAAAAGTGTAGAACAGTGGTTGCTATCATGTGCCAGCCTTTAGCCATGTGTTTTATAGAGTTATTTCATTGTAACTTGGCAGGTGGACTTAGAGGCATGTGGAAGAACTGCTGAGCACTTGAATTGCTGACTTGCCTGAAGAAAAAGCTTATGAGGTGTGTAGGCAAGAGAGTTGGAAAAGATCCTTACAATTGTAGGGGATCAAAGAATTTAAAAATAATTTGAGGCCAGCGCGGGGGCCCACACCTGTCATCCCAGCAGTTTGGGAGGCCGAGGCAGGCGGATCATCTGAGGTCAGGAGTTTGAGACCAGCTTGGCCAACATGGCGAAACCCATCTCTACTAAAAATACAAAACTTAACCGGATGTGGTGGTGGGCGCCTGTAATCCCAGCTACTCAGGAGGCTGAGGTGGGAGGATCTCTTGAGGCTGGGACACAGAGGTTGCAGTGAGCCAAGATCATGCCACTGCACTCCAGCCTGGTTGACGAAGTGAGCCCCGTCTAAAAAAGAAAAGAAAAAGCTGCCTTTGTTGAGGAAGTCACAGGATGACTTGGCAGAACGGTGTGGCTGCACTCACCCAGCTCCTCCAAGTGCTTGACTGCCGTGGAAATGTCGCCACCCGCAGGTGCTGCTGGATGTTTGCTGATGTCTGCCCTCAGCTCGTGCTCCTCCAGTCACCCCACAGATGCCATTTCACCAAGAAAAGAGGGGGGTGAGGGGGCTGGGGAGCTCCGCTCTACCTGCCCCTTCCAGCCTCTCCTGTCTCAACTCCCGAGTGCCACAGCAACTTCCCTCCCTCTCCATAGCCACGCCTCTTGAAAGTTGTCCACACTGAAGACCTCTGTTCCTCAGTCCTTCAGCCCCTTCAGTGTCCCCGTCCCATCCCGTCCCCTCTGGCAACCTCTCTGGGGCACTTGGCACAGCTTCCGGGAGTCTCCTGCCTTGGTTTCTGAGGCTGCCTCCTTGGCATCCCTTTCCTGCCCCCAACTCTACAGTGGGCATCTGCGCTCACTACCAAGCCTTTCCTGGCACCTACCACCCTGGCTGGGGTCACTGCTGGATGTAGGTGGCGGCGGTAAGGTAGCTCTCTCCAGCCCAGACTCCTTTGTACAGCTTCAGGCCAGTCACTTCCTGGAGGGCCTTTTTCTCTGGGTGTCCCTTAGTTTTCTCAAACTCAGTGTGTACAAAACTGAACCTTTCAATCCCTGCTTTCTTAGAAGTAAATACATGGCCCAGAATCCCAAGCAGAAAAGGTCCTCTGTGGGCCAGTCCACCTGCGCATCTGTCCCCACTGCCCTGCACCTCTGCTGCCTTGCCCTGGTCCTGGATCTGAGACCTGGCTGCTGTTCTTGTGTCTTTCTCTTTACACATGGAATTCTCTAAGGACATATTTTTCCTGCCACCCCATAACCACACCACTGCCCCGTCTCCTGTGGGTAGGCTAATTCTGTCATGGCTTGGTGGAGGATCTGTCATCCGGAGTTCAGGCTTTGGAGCCAGACAGGGTGCATCTTAGCTGTGCCCCTTCCCCATGCGGTTGGGCATCACTCACGTGACCTTTCTGAGCCTGAATTCCATCGCCTAAACCATCAGTGACATCTATTTAGAGGTGTTGAAAGAATTAGAATCCATGAGTGAGAAGTGCCTCATACATAGTGGATTCTCAAGTGAATGTTCATGAAACTGGTCTGTGGTGACATCAGAGGATATTCAAATTCTCATGGCACATGAGCTTTATGTGGCAGTTTGCTTCTGTTAGAATTCTCGGGATTAGATGCAGTGGGCTGGAGCCTGAAGGCAAAAGGAGAGTCACATTTGTAACTTTAAAGCTTTAAAGTTACATTTACTCAGTTGCCTTCTGATTATTACTGTTGTTGTTGTTGTTATTTTGAGAAAGAGTCCCGCTCTGTCCTTCAGGCTGGAGTGCAGTGGCATAATCTCAGCTCACTGCAGTCTCCACATCCTGGAGTCAAGTGATTCCCTGTCTCAGCCTCCCAAGTAGCTGGGATTACAGGCGTGCACTGCCACACCCAGCTAATTTTTGTATTTTTAGTAGAGACAGAGTTGCACCGTGGTGGCCAGGTTGGTCTCAAACTCCTGACCTCAAGTGATCCACCCGCCTCAGCCTCCCAAAGTGCTGGGATTACAGGCGTGAACCACCACACCCGGCCCTGTGCTCTGCTTATTAAATGCCTACAAATTATTAAAAACCACAGATGGTTACAATATTTACTATTTTTTATGTGCAAGAAAAGAGATGATAAAAATTTGTTGTGACTTTTCTTTTTTTTAAAGTACACAATTTACAACCCTGTCCAAATGATATTTAAAGTAATTTATTATTTGCATGGTGATTCCATAAGTTAATGTAATGTTAGTGGTATTTACAGTATCCCTGAGCAAGGCATTGAAGGGATAAAAATGAAATATATTATTTTGACTTTCCTAATGCCTGTGACCATTTATTTTGTTGGTGTATTTATTTTAGCTTCTGTAGGGAAGTATTTTAAGTCAAACCAAAAGACAGTTTATTAGTTTACCATGAAAATAAAGCCGGTTTCTGGCAACCTGACCAACACATTCTCACCTGGGCACTGCAGGAAACCAGAGTTTCAGAAATGGGCGTTGTCAGAGTAACTGTACTCAGAGGGGCCCATGTCTAATGCAGGCGTCGCTTTGGCATTTTGAAAGCACATGGTCGGCGAAGCGCACGCTCCTGCAGTGGGCCAGTGTGCCGGAGTTCCCATACGGTTTTCTTCACCAAAGCTGAAGGGCGGTGGAGTCTGTGTGAAGCGTGGGCTTTCTCACTCCCCGTCTCCCCACCCTGCTCCATGGTTTACATTTCCATCTTAGTTTTTTAAAAATATTTCCTAAAGTAGAGAATATAGTGAACCTTCTGTTCCTATTGTTTGACTTCAACAATTGCTGGTATTTTGCTGGTCTTGTGTTTTCTAACCCTTCACTTTTCTAGGCTGCATGTTTCATGCAAATCCCGCATATCATTATTTCACCTGCAAGTTACAGTCAGGTTGTCAGAATTAGTTTTGTATGAGGAAATGCTGTGCATATCCCATTGGTTTCCCACGACTGCCGTGACAGGATGCTGCAAGCCGAGAGGCTTAAAACAACGGGAGCTGGTCTCACAGTCCGTGCACCAGAGCCCAGAATCGAGCTTGTCTCACAGTCCGTGCACCAGAGCCCAGAATCAAGCTTGTCTCACAGTCTGTGCACCAGAGCCTAGAATCGAGCTTGTCTCACAGTCTGTGCACCAGAGCCCAGAATCAAGCTTGTCTCACAGTCTGTGCACCAGAGCCCAGAATCAAGGTGTTTTCCATGCTAGGCTCTCTCTGAAACCCGCCAAGGAGAGTCCTCGTATTTCTCGCAGTTTCTGGTGCTGTCAGCAGCCTCTTGCAGCTCCTAGGCTTGTAGACGCCTCTGCAGTCCTCGGTGCCCCCAGGGCCTCCTGTCCCTGTGTCTTCATGGTGCCATTTTCCTGTAAGGACACCAGTCACACCAGATTAGGGGCCCACCTACTCCAGTATGACCTCATCGCAGTACCGTTTCCAAATTAGCCATGCTGTCAGTACTGGGTTTAGGACTTCAACTGTTTTGGGGACGTAGTTTAACTCATAACACATATAAGTGACTACAAGCTTCTAAAGGGCATTGAGTTAGTATTTATAAAGAGCCTTTAAAATGTCATATCCTTTGTTCCAGAATTTTAGGAATTTGTCCTTAGGAAATAATGAAGTATGTATACAAATTTAAGGGGGAAAATATTCACAGGTGAATAATTGATATTAATGAAAAATCAGAGAGTAACAGAAGAATGGTGTAGGAGGCTCTTCTCGCATTGCTATAAAGAAATACATGAGACCGGGTAACTTATGAGAAAAGAGGTTTAATTGGCTCACAGTTCTGCAGGCTGTACAGTAAGTATGGTACCGGCATTTGCTTCTCGGGAGGCCTCAGGACCTTCCAATCATGGCAGAAGGCAAAGGGGAACAGGTACGTCGCACGGTGAAAGCTGGGGCGGAATGTCACGCACTTAAACAACCTCAGCTCATTACCCCGAGGACATCACCAAGAGGATGACGTTCAACCATTGATGAGAAATCCATCCCATGATCCAGTCCCCTCCCACCAGGCCCCACCTGCAACCCTGGGAGTTAGGTTTCAACCTGAGATTTGGGTAGGGACAAATATCCAACTATATCAAATGGTAAAGTAATGGCATAGCCATTTGATGAATCATGCAGCCACAAAAGTGTTCCGTTTTTGGAAAGTAGGTAATGTATGGAAAAGAATGCTCATAATTGGCCGGCGGGGTGGCTCACACCTGTAATTCCAGCACTTTGAGAGGCTGAGGTGGGTAGATCACCTGTCAGGAGTTTGAGATCAGCCTGGGCAATATGGTGAAACCTCATTCTACTAAAAATACAAAAATTAGCCAGATGTACTAGCACACACCTGTAATCCCAGCTACGCGGGAGGCTGAGGCTGGAGAATAGCTTGAACCCGGGAGGTGGAGGTTGCAGTGAGCCAAGATCGTGCCACTGCACTTCAGACTGGGTGACAGATCGAGACTGTCTCAAAAAAAAAGAAAGCTCATAATTAAAGCAGGATACAAAATATTGTTGTACGATCACAATATGACCACATTTTGCTATGTCGGAACAGAAATAGTATAAACAAATTAAAATATATCCATAAGAAAGAGGGGAAAGAATATAGTAAAAATAGTGCAAGGCATAGTGGCTCACGCCTGTAATCGCAGCACTTTGGGAAGCCAAGGCAGGCGTATCACGTGAGTCCAGGAGTTCAAGACTACTCTGGGCAACATGGCAAAACCCTGTCTCTACAAAAAATACAAAAATTAGCCAGGTGTGATGGTACGTGCCTTTAGTCCCAGCTACTTGGGAGGCTGAGATGGGAGGATCGCTTGAGCCCAGGAGGCAGAGGTTGCAGTGAGCCAGGATCTTGCCACTGCACTCCAGCCTGGGCAGCAGAGCCAGACCCTGTCTCCGAAAAAAAGATAACAGCAGTCACCCCTGGGTGTTGGGATTGGAGGTGATTTTATTTTCTTTTTATTTTTCTGGCTTTTCTAAATCTCTGATAAACTTGCAATTAAAGAAAAAATAACAGGAAATGTGTTTTATTGGGGTACTATTAGTATTTGCAAGTGTTCAAACCTAACTGCGGGAAAATGATGGCAGGATTCTACAGGCATATTTTAGAGCAGCTGTGAGATGCATGAAACTATGTAAAGTTTCGTATAGACGATTTACTAGATCAGCATAAATGATGTATCTGTGGACATTTTCTGCAGGACTTTCATAACTTGTTACCTGAGTGAAATTTAATTCCTAGGCAATTCTGGGAAATGGTGGCATGAGGCAGAAGGACCCAGTGGCCAGTTCCTGAAGTGTTCTGGGAAACGGTGGCGTGAGGTGGAAGGAGCCGGTGGCCAAGGTCCCGGCTATGATTGCACCACTGCGCTCTGTGGACGACAGAGTGAGACCCTGTCTCAAAAAAACAAAACAAAAGTTGCCCTGATCCACACAAATTCTTGGTTTTGTTTTTATAAATGTGCTTTTATAAAGTGAAAGCCAAAGTGTTCTGTTATTTCAGTTTTTTTTTTTTAATCTCCTTTTAGGTTAAAAATTTTGCAGTTATTTATCTTGTGGATATTACAGAAGTACCTGACTTCAACAAAATGTATGAGTTATACGATCCATGTACTGTCATGTTTTTCTTCAGGTATGTTATCTTAAAGTCGTTATTGAAATTGAATATTGTCAGTTTGGAAGTTTAATGTAACCAAGATCTCTTTATTTTATTTTGAAGGAAGTTGGTTCTGCAGTCATATCCCAATATCATCTGTATCACCAGGCAATCAGTGTGAATCTTTTAAATAATTTTCAAAGTAACAATTCTAGTTTTAGCATTTACTCAATAACAAATTATCCTTTTGAAATAACTTCGGTGGGAAACTAGGTGAAGTGTAATTCAATGAAAGACATTCTTACTGACATTTTAGATACCTTGAACTAATCTGTTCATCAAAAATGTGTTGTAAAATCACGAATTTAGGCCAGGCGCAGTGGCTCACGCCTACAATCCCAGCACTTTGGGAGGCCGAGGTGGGTGGATCACAAGGTCAGGAGTCAAGACCAACCAGGCTAAGATGGTGAAACCTCGTCTCTACTAAAAATACAAAATTAGCCAGGCGTGGTGGCGCATGCCTGTAATTTCAGCTACTGGAAGGCTGAGGCAGGAGAATCGCTTGAATGTGGGAGGTGGAGGTTGCAGTGAGCCGAGATCGCGCCATTGCACTCCGCCTAGGCAACGAGCAAAACTCCGTCTCAAAAGAAAAAAACAAAAAAACCTAATTTATTAAATATGCTATCGACTTTAGTGTCCTTTTTTATATCTAAGAGGAACACCTGAACTGAATTATTTTGCTTATAAATACAAGATTATTTTATCAGCTCAAAAATTTCATTATGGAAATTTAATGGGGAAGAAAATCCCCATCTGATGCTGTTTTTGCTTGTTTAGTTACCATAGAGGTTGGTGAATTAGCTACATGAGCATTAACCGTTCTCCAAAAGTGGAGCCTCCTGCTTGATCAGGAAGGTCAGGTGGGTTGTACAGGGTATGTATTAGTTTCATAGTCTTTGTAACAAATTAGCACACATTGAGCAGCTTAAATCACCCCCCTTTTCAGAGCTCACAGCTCTGTAAGTCAGACATCCAGGCAGGGCCCGCTGGATTCCTGCTCAGCGTCTCCCAAGGTCTGAACCATGGGCCAGGTGCTTATCTGGAGTGTCTGAGGGGCTTGTTTGGGTTGTGGGCCGAATCCAGCTCTTCGTGGTGGAGAGTCTGAGATCTGCTTCCTTGCTTCTGTTACCTGAGGCCACTCTGCTGCTAGAGACCTCATCACCCTCAAAGCCAGCACCGGCACGCCGCACGTTGAGGTATTTTCACACAAGTTCTCTGATTTCCTGAAAAGTTCTGCCTGGGGAAAATGCTCTGGTTTTAGAGGACTGTGATTAGATTAGACTTGCCCAAATAATCCAGGATAATCACCTTGTTTTATTGATTTATTGAGATGGAGTCTCACTCTGTCACCCGGGGGGAGGGCAGTGGTGCCATCACAGCATCCTTGAACTCCTGGCTTCAAGCCATCCTCCCGCCTCAGGCTGCCAAGGTGGGAGGCACTGTCGCGGTTCTGGGCATCGGGTTACGCCCCCCTGGACATGCCCTTAGGCTTCCTAGGCGCCTCCTGTTTGGTTGAGAAGGTCTGTGAGGTGCACCTGCATTTCTTGTGAACTTTGATCTTTCATAGGTTTCAGCAGAGGTTGCGTGGCCGACCCTCATCCTTTCCTCTACTGTGCGTTCAGCAGCCATTTCTGAATTTCAGCACCTTTGGCCATCCGGAGAGGCTCAAGAATTTATTCCTTTTGTTAACAGTTCTTACACGAATTTGCCTGTTTCCTCTCTTGAAGGCAGCACCTCCGAGACTTTGCTTGGAAGTTTCCGCAGCTAAATATCCCAAGTGTGTTGCTTTTGAGCTCTGATCTCCCATAACTGCGGACCCCGTGTCCCTGTTCCTCGGCCACTCTGTAACGGGTCCCCTTTTCTCCGTTTCCCAGTAACGCACTCCTCACTTCCTTCCGAGCCCACACCAGGCATTCTTAAAGTCCATATTTCTGTTAACAGCCTGTTTGAGGCAATAGAGGCCTTTTCTATTTTGTCCCTCAAAATTCTTCAGGTGAGAACAGGGAGGGCCGTCTTAGGTCTCTGTCCCCCACAGCGTGCAGCGGAGGCCAGCCTGGGGCTGGAGATGCTGTGAGGGGCAAGGAGGCTGCAGGGAACAGCCTTGGATGGAGGCTGTAGCCTACTTAGTGTAGTTTGATATTCTTAGGACTGATGCTGTGCTCAGAAAAGGAGATGAAACTTCCTTCTGTGGTTTCTGTGATTCAGAATATTAAGACAGACGGTACTTTAGTTACCTTATGCACTAAACATGTATCTTGAGCCCCCACCAGGTTTGTGGTCTAGTGGTGGGGCCTAATGTCAGATACGACAGGATTCCCACTCTCATAGGACTTTGTCTGATAGAAGAAACAGCTGAGTAAATGAGCAGGGAGTACTGAAGAAGTGAAAGGAGGCAGGTGTTTATGAGATGTAAATGCTGAAGAAGTACACCCAAGTCAGATAGGGCTACAGGGAGGGTGCTACGGGCAGCCCCTAGTCAGTGTAGAAGGATCTTGGTGCATGCTGCGTGGAGCGCCGTCCTGCAGCATGGAGAATGAGAGGGCGGCCAGAGGTGGGCTCCAGACCCTGATCAGATTTGCCTTTCCTGAACCAGAGACGTCACTGGGAACGCTTTCCATGGAATAGTAGGTGGAAGCCAAATGCATGATCTTGTGGAAGTGAACGTTAAAAAACAGTCTTCAGGTGGGGCATGCCTGCTGCCCAGCCACTCTGCAGGCCGGGGTTCGAGTCCGGCCTTAGCCACATAGACCTCATCTCTAAGAAAAATAATCAGGTCAGGCGCAGTGGCTCACACCTGAAATCCCAGCACTTTGGGAGGCCAAGGTGGGAGGATCACTTGAGGCCGTGAATTTGAGACCAGCTTGGGCAACATAGGGATACCCCATCTCTACAAAAAACTAGAAATTAGCTGGGTGTGGTGGCTCATGCCTGTGGTCCCTGTTACGTAGAGGACTGAGGTGGAAGGATGATTTGGGCCGGAAGGTTGATTTTGCTGCCGTGCCCTAACCTAGACGACAGTGAGACCCCATCTCAGAAAGAAACTTCAACAAACCAGGATAAATTTATGCCAGTACAACAAAGGGCTAATATCATTACCTTGTAAAGTGCACATAAGTATTCATAAGAAAAAGAACTAGGCTCTTGAAAGGTAAGAATCATCTGCTTCCCTCACCGTAAACATGCAAAATGTCATCTTCATTTCATAGTTGAAGGGCTTTTAATACAATTTATGTCAGTGCTCAGAAAAGCACCATGAAAAACTTACACATTGCTTTTATCAGGTAAATCAGCACAAATTAGATGGGGGTCTCGTTTTGTTAGCCATGTTGGTCTCAGACTCCGGGCCTCAAGTGATCCTCCTGCCTCAGCCTCCCAAAATTTAGGGATTACAGGCGTGAGCCACTGCGCCTGCCCTCCTTTGACCTTTTAATTTCCCCTTAGAATATTTGTCCTAAATAAATACAGAAAAATGCAGGGAAAAGCATGGTGGACGATGCATAGCATTTTTAAAAAGCACTTTTAGGTGCTTCCTGTGTTCTCCTGCATCATGGCAGACACTCGATTTTACACGTTCTTCAGTGATGTTAACAAGAACTTGTAACAGTGGGAAAAATACAGCATTGTTTTCAAGGAATTCTTTTTTAAAGGGATTTTTATGAGAATGGATGCCCTTGTTTCTCTTTGCAGGAACAAGCACATCATGATTGACTTGGGGACTGGCAACAACAACAAGATTAACTGGGCCATGGAGGACAAGCAGGAGATGGTCGACATCATAGAGACTGTGTACCGTGGGGCCCGCAAAGGCCGCGGCCTGGTGGTGTCCCCCAAGGACTACTCCACCAAGTACCGCTACTGAGGCACCTCAGTCTGCGCGGATAAATGTCCTGGAGCCCTTTTTGTGCGGAAATGTTTTAAGCTATTTATAGCTTTGGAAAATACAGGAAGCTCCAGGGCTGGAGGACCTCTGAGATGGAATTGATTACATGGTCTTCACTCACCAAAATAAACAAGCACGTGGTGAGAGGAGCAGGCCTACTTGTTTGTTCTCAGGAAACTTGATGAATAGATGACTGATTTTTCCTAGTCAAAGTTAATTCTTATCCTTGGAGTAAAACGAAGGTGTTTATCCTATGAGGTTGTGCATTTTGCATACTTGATTAGTTTGCTGGGGCTGCGGTGACAGCGTGCCCGGAGCTGGGCCTTAACAGAGAAGCTCTCACAGCTTTGCAGGGCTGGGTCCGAGATCGGGCGTCACAGCTTTGCAGGGCTGGGTCCGAGATCGGGCGTCGCAGCTTTGCAGGGCTGGGTCCGAGATCGGGCGTCACAGCTTTGCAGGGCTGGGTCCGAGATCGGGCGTCGCAGCTTTGCAGGGCTGGGTCCGAGATCGGGCGTCGCAGCTTTGCAGGGCTGGGTCCGAGATCGGGCGTCGCAGCTTTGCAGGGCTGGGTCCGAGATCGGGCGTCGCAGCTTTGCAGGGCTGGGTCCGAGATCGGGCGTGGCAGGGTGGGTTACTACTGGGGCCGTGAGGGGAATCTGCTCAGGCCTCCCCCTGGTTCTGGGGGCTGTTGGTGGTCTTGTCAGTTCCTTGGTGTGTGGATACTGCCCATCTCTGCCTTCACCGTGTCCTCCCTGTGTGGGTGCTGGTCTCCAAAATTTCCCCTTTTCGTAGTGACACCATCTGTGTTGGATTGGGGCCCACCCTGCTCCAGCGTGGCCTTATCTTAACTGATTACATTTGCAAGGATCTTATGTCTACAAAAGTCACAGTCTGAGGTGCTGAGGGTTAGGACTTCAATATATAAATTTTGGGTTCCACAGTTCAGTCCATGGCAGAACCCAAAGGCTTACTGTTACTGTGCTTATAAGAACAGTACAATAAAATACTGTTTAGAGCCTTCCCTGCAAGGAATAGAAGAGCTACTTTTATTCTTCGCAAGATTGTATTTGATGTAAACGTATTCTATAGAAGCCATGGTTCTTCAGTTCATATAGTTAGAAAATTGCCTTATTGGCCGGGCACGGTGGCTCACGCCTGCAATCCCAGCTACTTGGAAGACTGAGGCAGGAGAATTGTTTGAACCCGGGAAGTGGAGGTTGCAGTGAGCCGAGATCACGCCACTGCACTCCAGCCTGGGCAACAGAGCAAGACCCCGTCTCACAAAAGAAAAGAGAAAATGTCCTTGTTCCAGTCTCAGGTTTCTCTTGCCCTCTCTCCTAGCAGTGTGGATGGTTGGTTGGGAGCTTCATGTCCCTTCTCAGCACACTCACGCTCTGAAGTGGAAGTGAGGAAGGGCGGGGATGGGGGCACCTGAGCACACCCTGGGCCCTCTGACCTCAGACCCAGGCTCTGCCCCACCAGGTGACCTTGGGCACCTCCTCTGAGCTTCCATTTTCTCCTTGATAAAGGCGGATAATAGTGTGTGCCCTGCACACAGATGTGAACACGGAAGCACATGGTGCCTGCGGGGCACAGGAGTGGTGCACAGAGCTCACTGCTGTCAGGAGGTTGATTGCTGTTGTGAAAACAGGAGGTTACTTACAGAATGAAGCACATTTTTTCCATACACTACAAATGAGGGTGTGCTTTTTAAATGGATTTAAAATTCAAATGCATATCTCTAGTTTAATCTCCCACGTGCTGATTTTTCCATGTATAAAGTAGGAGAGTGTTAACACCATATTAGAGTGAGGGGCTAGGGAGAACATGTATGTGACCTCGAGTACCTGGCATGTAACAGACACTCAGTATTACACTCCGGATATTTCTCCAGAGCAGGTGAAACAGACGGCCAGGAAGCACACAGAAAGACAGCATCACTGCCTGTTAAGGAAGTGCAAGCCAAAACCACAGTGAGACGCCACTTCACACCCACAAGTTGGACTAGATACAAAAAGTAGATCACAATAAGCGTTTGCAAGGATGTGGAGAAATTGGAGCCCTCACACTGCTGGTGGGAAAGTGGTAACACAGGCAGGTCGGTTGTCAAAAAGTTAAACAGACTGGGTGCAGGTGTCTCAAGCCTGTAATCCCAGCACTTTGGAAGGCTGAGGCAGACAGATTGCTTGAGCCCAGGAGTTCACGACCAGCCTGGGCAACCTGGTGAGATCCTGTCTCTACAAAAACTACAAAAAATTAGCTGGGCATGGTGGTACCTGCCTGTGGTCCTAGCTACTTGGGAGGCTGAGGCAGGAGGATCACTTAAACCCAGGAGGTCAAGGCTGCAGTGAGCCATGGTTGTGCCACTGCACTCCAGTCTGGGCAACTGAGCAAGACCCTGTCTCAAAAAAAAGAAAAGATAAACATGGTGTTACTGTTTGACCCAGCAGTTTCATACCCAGGAGAATTGAACGCGCGTGTCCACACAGAAACTCGTACACAGAAGCCAAAATGTGGAAACCAAGTGTCCCTCAACAGATGGATGGTTAAACAAAATGTCCATCCGTAGAACGGAATATTATTTGGTCATAAACAGAATGAAGTACTGACACATGCTACAACGTGGGTGAACGTTGAAATCATTCGGTTAAGTGAAAAGCCAGTTACTATATATTGTGCAATTCCATTTATATGGAATTTCTAGAATAGGCAAATCCATAGAGACAGTTGAGTGGTTGCTTAAGACTGGGAGGGAGGGGGAAATAGGAGGGGACAGCTAATGGGCAGTTTCAGTTTTGACATAACGAAAACGTACTTACATCAGCAGAGCAGGCAGAAAAAATGCCCTAAGATGGTGGTAATGGTACAGTTCTGTCAATGGCGTAATTGGTGGATGATGTGTGAGTTATGTCTCTTGTTGATAACAGTTTTATTGGCTGTTACTAGAAAAAGATAAAACAATTACATCCCACATTTGTAAGTTTATTGTGTGTTTATTGTGTATTTATTGTAAATGTGTTGCATATTGTATTAGTCTGCCCAGGACTGCCGTAACAAGACTTCAGATTGGTTGGTTTAAACAACAGAAACTCGTCTTTTCACAGTTCTGTTTTCTGGAAGTCCCAGATCAGGGTGCCGGTCCGTGTGATTTCTGGGGAGGGCTCTCCTTGGCTTGCCGATGGCCGCCTTCTCTGGTGCAGGCACAGGGGGAGAGCAGGTGAGCCCCTGGCGTGTCTTCTCAGAAAGACGAATCCTGTTGGATGAGGGCCCCACCCTCAGGACCCCTGTAACCTTAATGACTTCTGTAGAGGCCCCATCTCCAAACACAGTCATGCTGCAGTTAGGTCTTCAGCTGTTTAGGGAGACATAAATGTTCAGTCCGTAACTCCTATCAGGTGTAGTAAGTATGTTCACCCTTGATTTTAATAACATTCTCATTGGTGCTTTGTGGCTACAGTGCAGTTGAAATCATGATTTGGACTCTGTATTTCAAGTTTGTCTCATTATGTACCTACTGTCTGCCTTGCCCTGACCTAAGTGCTTTGCAAGCAGTTTTCTTAAATCCTTACAACCACCTACCAGGTAGATATTTTGCAGAGAAGAAGACCAAAGCTTAGATTTCCCCAGGTTACAGCCAGCAACAGAGGCTAAGAATTTGAAACCTAGGCCTGCATGGCTGCCAAGCTTTGCTTTGTCTGTGGCACTGTGATGCTTTAGTCAGGTTGGATTAACTGCCTCCTCTGTGGCACTGTGGTGCTTTAATCAAGTTGGATTAACTCGTGCCTCTCTGGGTACCTAGTGAATTCTATGTCCCATCTTCCCAGGATGGCTTCTAGGCGAAGTCCAGAAATTACTTGTGGCAGCTAATGTAGGCGACAAGCCCCTAGGTACAGAATAACCAAGTCCCCTAGAGAAACTGGCAGTGTGTACACAAAGAAGTAGACGAGTAGTGCAGCATTGTTTGGAAACAATACTAGTCAAATACAAAGTAAATCATCAGAGGACTATTAGCAGCAGTTAGCGACTGGCCTAGAGCCACACGTGTCGACATGAACCTCAGTACTGAACAAAAAAGCAAGGGGCAGAAGGCTGCAGAGTATGGGGCCGCGGACACACTGCTTTAAGACTTTCAGAATAAACGTCTGAAGGCTAAGATGCCAGTGTGTCTGCAGGAAACTCGGTTAGGTGTCTGGGGGAAGACTGCCTCTGCTCTGAGCTCAGAGAAGGAATGAGGACTTCAGTCCACCAGCAGAATCAGAGCACTGCCATCTCTGCCCGCCTGAACAGACCACACCCAAAAATTACAATGCAGGGTGAAGTCATGGCTCACCAGCTTTCTGACCTGGAGGTTCAGAGGGTCCCTGGGGAAGATCCGCGTGGGCACAGGTGGGAGGACCTGTTCTACGTGGGTGCTATTCTGAGTCGTTTTTTCTATGTCGTTTTTACTGATGGTTTTAAACATGCCTCTGATCCTAGCCGCCTTCTGTGGCATGTTTCCATTCAGCCTCAGAAGCTGTGAGAATGTCTGCAGTGCTCTCATAGGTTCGGGTTGCACTGAGTGCCCTGAGATGCCCTGCAGAGGAGGCACTTTGGGAGGCCGAGGCGGGTGGATCACCTGAGATCAGGAGTTCAAGACCAGCCTGGCCAACGTGGTAAAACTCCGTTCTACTAAAAATACAAAAATTAGCTGGGTGTGGCCTGGCATGGTGGCTCACACCTGTAATCCCAGCACTGGGAGGCCAAGGCGGGTAATCACCCGAGGTTGGGAGTTTGAGATCAGCCTGGCCAACATAGTGAAACCCCGTCTGTACTAAAAATACAAAAATTAGCTGGGTGTGGTGGCGCATGTCTGTAGTCCAGCTACCTGGGAGGCTGAGGCAGGAGAATGGCTTGAACCCGGGAGGTGGAGGTTGCAGTGAGCCAAAGTCATGCCATTGCACTCCAGCCTGGGCGACAGAGCAAGACTCCACCTCAAAAAAAGAAAAGAGCATTTGGAAATTTATTCCTGGCAGTTTTCATGCAGCACAGAGGCAGCAATTCCCATGGTGAACAAATATGGGATTGTATGTTTCAAGATGAAAGCAATCAAAAGATACGCAAAAGGTTGACATAGTTTCCTAATAACCTTACCATTTGTTGTTTAATAGAATTTTCAATGCCAGCTTGCACCATTAAGTCACTGACATTCTTCTGTAAGTCCTCAATGCGATTTCCCATTTCTTCCAGTGCAGTGTTAAGGAGCTCTGTGTAGAGTGGTGGAGGCACAGCCAGGATGTCCTCAGAGACCCCGCCTCCCATGGCACCTGCCGTCACCGTGCTCATGGCAAAGCCATGGCAGATGCAACTTTTAAAACGAGGGAATTAACGACAGGCCTAGTGTCTGCAAATCAGCTTCTTTCCCTGAGTGTTCCTCAGTGTGTCCCTTTAACCTTTAAACCGTGAGCTTAGAAAACGTGGCTCGCCTTGCTTGGACATGGATTTGGGGACAGGAGATCGGTATGTTTTAGTCAAACTCTGGGTGTGTAAAAATAAATATAATGGAAATTAACTCTTTTTGTTTGTTCCTAGGGTCTTGCCCTGTCCCTAGGCTGGAGTGCAGTGGTGTGATCACAGCTCACTGCAGCCCTGAACTCCTGGGCTCAAGCGATCCTTCCACCTCAGCCTCTTGAGTAGCTGGGACTATAGACTACCACCCAGCTGAAATTAACTCTTGAAAAAACTAACATTCATATGGTTTAATTTTATGTTTAAGACTCATTTTTGTTCTGTGGGAACCCATTTACAAAATCAAAAGTCGCAAGCACACAATATTTAAGGAATACATTTAACTGTGTAGCATGAGCTCAAATTGGGCGAGTCTTGGGGCAGTTGTTACCCTTATCTAGATTTGCTCCAACTCCAAAAAAACATTCTATTCTCATTCTGTTTGATTTCATGTTTCTAAGACAAAACAGTGAGTTGATGAAGTTAAACTAAACGAAACTAAGCTTGGGTGAGCCGTATCTCGGATCCTGCCTGGAGCCTTCAGTGTTACCCTCCTGTGGGGTCTGATTCCGTCTGAGGGCCTGTGGTCTAGGGTGCACTGTCTGGTTGGGGACTGATGGAAGCCCCACTGGGAAGTGTTGCATGTTTGGGTTCCTGTCCTTTATACTTGCCGCACAAGACATCCTGTGTTGCCAGTCAAGCAGGAGGGAAAGCTTTTTTTTTGGAGGGACTCTCACTCTGTCGCCCAGGCTGGAGCGCAGTGGCGTGATCTCGGCTCACTGCAAGCTCTGCCTCCCGGGTTCCCGCCATTCTCCTGCCTCAGCCTCCCGAGTAGCTAGGACTACAGGCGCCGCCACCACGCCCGGCTAATGTTTTTGTATTTTTAGTACAGACGGGGGTTTCACCATGTTGGCCAGGATGGTCTCGATCTCCTGACCTCGTGATCCGCCCGCCTCGGCCTCCCCAAGTGCTGGGATTGCAGGCGTGAGCCACCGGGGCCGGAGGTAGAGCTTTGGCTACAGGTGAGGGGTAATTAACACATCAGGAAGCCACCATAAAAGCACAGAAGTAAATACTGGGAAATCCTATAAGTAAACTATTACCTACTACTAGCAGACAACAAAAAGATATTCCATGACAGTCTACCAGTCCGAAAGAGTCAAGGCATTTGTTAAAGGTAGAAAAGGATATTTCTGAGGTTTAATGTTGCAGTCAGAGCTTGAAAATGTTCCTGAAGTTCCTGAAATAGATTTTCTGCCTGAAAAATAAACCATAAGACAATTGAATAAATATTTACTATTGGCATATGACTTTTTTTTTTTTTGAGACGAGGTCTTGCTTTGTTTCCCAGATTGGAGTGCAATGGTGCAATCTCAGCTCACTACAACCTCTGCCTCCTGGATTCAAGTGATTCTCCCACTTCAGCCTCCCTAGTAGCTGGGATTACAAGCGTGTGCCACCATGCCCAGCTGATTTTTGTACTTTTCGTAGAGATGGAGTTTCACCATGTTGGCCAGGCTGTTCTTGAACTCATGACCTCAGGTGATCTGCCTACCTTGACCTCCCAAAGTGCCGGGATCACAGGCATGAGCCACCACACCCAGCCCACGTATGACATTTTAAATATCATGGGATAAACCCTTCCATAAATCTGTTGACTTCAGACAAAGGTGCCAAGGTCTTTGGATTCAGAGGGAAAGTCTTTTTTTTTGAGACGGAGTCTCACTCCTTGCCCAGGCTGGAGTGCAGTGGCCGGATCTCGGCTCACTGCAAGCTCCACCTCCCGGGTTCCCGCCATTCTCCTGCCTCAGCCTCCCGAGTAGCTGGGATTACAGGTGCACGCCGCCACGCCCGGCTAATTTTTTGTATTTTTAGTAGAGACGGGGTTTCACCATGTTAACCAGGATGGTCTCGATTTCCTGACCTCATGATCCGCCCGTCTCGGCCTCCCAAAGTGCTGGGATTACAGGCGTGAGCCACCGCGCCCGGCCGGAAAGTCTTTTCAACAAGTAGCGCCGAAATCATGAGAGGGCCAGGTGCAGACAGGGCAGGGACCCATCCCCCTCCTCACACCACACACCATGAATGCAGGAGGATCACACCTTGGCCCAGAGTCAGACCATAAAGCATGCAGAGGAGGACGCAGGTGAAAATCTCCTGACCCTGCGCTCCTCAAGAATTCTTCTAAAATTACTTGCCAGGTTATACAGAAATATCACCATTGCTACTTAAAGCGTTTCCTGTTTATATACTGCTTTGTAGTTTACAGACTGTGTCCCACACCATTCATGGTGTCATCTACTCCTCACACCCTGCGACTGTGTCCAGGGTGAGATGAGAACAGTGAGGCTGAGAAGCACAAAATTCTCCCAGCTGGGGGTTCAAGATCCCAGGGAGCCCCACGTACCATGGTGTGAATCTAGAATCCCGTGGACATAGGAAGAGGCCCCACCTCTGAACCATGCCAGGGCTTTCTACCTTTGTCAGGAAATTTACGTTAGGGTTTGCACAACGCCCAACACATTCCTTCAGATTCCAGCTCTCTTCCTCATAGCCAGTCTTCTTGTGGGCCTGGAACTCCCTTGGCAAGTAGGAAAGCCCGGGGGGCGGGAGGATTTCCGGGAAGAGGCCGGAGCCCTGGGCAGGGCGACACTCGTGGGTCGCCTCTGAAGGGGCCTTCGGGCACCCTTTGGCCCAGCTGTTTCCCCGCCCACCCCGACCTCAATGCCCCCCAGAACTGCAGGGCTCCCCCCAGGGCCTCAGGGACCCCGAGGACCGCAGGGTCCCTCAGAACTGCAGGGCTCCCCCCAGGACCTCAGGCCCCCCCAAGACCGCAGGGTCCCCCACGTCTTCAGCTCCCCCCGCAGGACCACGGGCCTCCCAGGCACTCAGGACTCCTCAGGACCACAGGACTGGTCCGGACCGCAGGCTGCCCAGGACCTCAGGTCCCCAAGAAGACCGCAGGGCACCCCCAGCACCGCAGGCTCCCCTACCAGGACCTCAAAACCCCCCAGAACAGCAGGGGCGCCCCCAGCCAGGGAGGAGCAGGAGTGGGGAGGGGCTCACCGCATCCCGCAGCGCGCGCCCGCCGGGGGCTTCAGGGCCCCGCGCGTCCATGTGGATCGTGGGCCGGGAGCTTCAGGGGGGTTCCGTGGGCCGCGCGGACCCGGCGCGAGGTGGCGGCAGCTAAGCTCCGCGATTGCTGTGTGGGCCGCCGGGAGGCCTCGGGCGGAGCGCGCTGCGTTCCAGGGCGGAGGCGGAGGCGGAGGCGGAGGCGGAGCGGAGAGGCGGGCGCTGCACCTGCAGGGACTCGAGGGGCCGCCTTGGAGGACTCGTCCGCGCCCCCAGGCTCCGCGCCTTCCCGAGCCGAACCGAGCTGAGCCGAGCCCCCGGGACGGCCTGGACCCAGCCGCGTTACTCAGGAGGGCCCGTGGGCGCCACGGGCACCCCCAAAATGCTCCGCACGGGCGATGCATGGGCCTCGGTCACCCCTGCTGCGTTTTTCAGAGACGGGGTTCGCTCTGTGGCCCAGGCTGGAGTGCAGTGGCGACCAGGGCTCCCCACAGCCTCGACTTCTCGGGCCCAAGCGATCCTCCTGCCTCGGCCTGCCCAGTAGCTGGGACCACGGGCGCGCGCCACCGGATCCGGCTAATCTTTTTTATTTTTTGTAAAGACCGGGTCTTACTGTGTTGCCCAGGCTGGTCTCGAATTCCTGGGCTCAAGTGATCCTTCCGCCTCGGCCTCCCAAAGCGCTGGGACCGCAGGCCCAGGCCACCACGCCCGGCCTTCCCTGGCCTCTTTCACACCTGAGTTGTGGCTCATGAGTCACCTTGTGGGTGACCTCCCCTCCCCGGACAGTGTTTTAGGGTTACCGGTCTTGTTGCGGTGTCTATGCCCCTGTGCAGCGCTGTGGGAGCAGGGCTGTGTCTGGGTTACCCCAGCATCCCCAGGGCCCAGCCCAGTGACCACACCTGGAAGCGCTGGTGTCTAAATGTGTGGATGAATAAAACGCAGCCACCCAGCATCACCACTGCGGAGTGACAGTCCCGCCAGGTTACTTCAGGGCGGATGTCCGCGGCCTGAACCCCAAAGGCCAGGCGGTGAGTCCAGGCCACGGTGCCTAGCGAGGAGCAGGTGTCCCCGAAAACCCAAACACCCCAGAGGGGATGTGAGAACCGCCGCAGAGAGCAGGCCCATCACACACACGGCGCAGAGGCAAGAAATTAGCTCAAAAGCAGCTTAGGGACAGAAGCACGCCCATCTCTGGAGCTGTCCTGCTGCCCACGAGTGCCCCATATGTGAGTTCTGATAAACTCGCCGACTCACCAAGCTGGACTCCGCCCAGTCATTCTTTGGTCTCTCAGCAACTCCTACTTTGGGGTAAGGTTTTAAATGTGATTGATTCTCGGTTTTTCTCATTACAAGTGGTCATCAGGAAAACACAGGCCAAAACCACAATGCGCTCCCACTGCACCCCACCCCACCGCACCCCACCCCACGGCACCCCACCCCACGGCACCCCACCCCACGGCACCCCACCCCACGGCACCCCACCCCACCGCACCCCACCCCACGGCACCCCACCTCACCGCACCCCACCGCACCCCACCCCACCGCACCCCACCCCACTGCACCCCACCCCACTGCACCTCACCAGCATGGCTAGAATCAGAGACAAACATAAGTCGGAGAGGCGTGTGGGGATTGTGGCCCCGCACGCGGCTGGTGGGGCTGTGAAAGGCTGCAGTGCTGGGAGAAAGGTGGGTGGGTCCTCAAAAGTGAAGCAGGTTCCACAGGGCCCAGCCGCCCCACTCCAGGCATATACCGAGAGAAACGACTCGCAAATGCACCCATTCTACTGCAGCCTCAGTAATGCTCAAAGGCGGAAACCACCCAAATGTCCACCCCCCGTAAGTGAGTAACAAGATGCAGGTGATAGAATATTCCTCAGCCACACAAAAGAGTGAGGCGCTGATGCACGCTATGAAGCTGGTGGGACTTGGGGACAAACGCTGGGTGGCAGAGGCCAGGCGTGAAGACCCTGTGTGGTAAGTGCATGTGCTGGTGAGTTGAAACAGGCCACAGAGACAGAACGTTGACTGCTGTTGGTGAGGCTGCAGGGACGAGGGAGAGACTTAGGAGGTCCGGGTTTCTTTGTAGGGGGACAAAAATGTTCTAAAATTAGATCGTAAGAACGTTGCACAACCCTGTGAATATACTCAAAACTGTTCAATTATGCCCTTTAAATGGATGGATTTTGTGGCATGTGAATTATATTTCGATGAAGCTGTTAAAATGATTTTTTAAAAGCACGACCATTTTGCCACTTTTTGTGTCCTTTTAGCACCCTCCTCTTTTTTCTGTCTCCGAGAGAGGCTGAGATACAAATGCAGTTGTAGGGGCCAGTGTGGACTGTTGAGAAAGACATGGTGTGGCGGAAAGTGGCTGCTGTGCTGCGGCTCCCGGCCCACTCCCCCTCCCCCCTCCCCCCTCCCCCCACCCCCCTCCCCCCTCCCCCCCACCCCCACCCCCCTCCCCCCCACCCCACCCCCCCCTCCCCCCCCCCCCCCCACCATTCAGGCCTAAGGAATCCTGCCCGGCAGCTTCTGGCTTCTCAGGAAAGCCAGCGTGGGTGGGTGCTGAGGAGGAGGAGGGGCCAGAAGATGCCACAGTGCAGGGTGGATGGCTGCACCCAGGAAAGCCTGCCTGGCATGGGGGACCAGGAGTACAAGCCGGTGGCGTTTCCATCAGAAACACACCTCAGTGTCAAGAACCAGAAGTCGCTCAAGCTAACTTAAGGGAAAAACAGGAAATGACTTCTGTGGAGAGGAGGCAGACACAGCGGGCTGGCGTCAGCCCCTCCGGGCTCTTCAGAGGGTGCTCATCTCTGGAGGCGGGAGGAGCTGGGCATGGTGCCCCACGGCAGGGCCACAACAAGTTTCCTCATCAGCCCACAGGCAACTTCCCTAACCACAAACAACTCAACGAGCAGGGAGCCAGTCAGACTGCCCTCCTTCCTCCCTTCCAGAAAGTTCTAGAACGCCCACCCTTCCCTTACTCTGCAGGCACTGAGCTTGAGGCGAGACCGGAAGCTTACTCCCCGGACAGCCCAGCATCAAGCTCATGGCTTCAGGGGATGGCTCCCTTGTGGTGGGGGCAGGCGCAGACCCAAGGGCTTTCAGCGTCTCCAGGGCGGGGTTGCTGCTCCTCCCTTATTCAGGCAGAGCAGGGGCCACAGAGCTCTCGACAGCACTGAGCTCACCAGTGATAAAGCGCTTCAGACATCCGTGAAGGCAGACTGGCGTTGGGACTTTGGAGAGCTTGTGGGCACCCGTGGAGCCGGTTATCTTCAGATGTTGACTGGCTGACCCTGGGTGCAGGTTCAAGCTGGGCACCCTCTCCTTATGGGCTGTGCTTTCCTCACCAGACAGCTAAACGAGCTGGGAGCCCCACCGGCCCACACGAGCCTGGAACTGGCCGTGTGGAAGACGAGAGGAGCCTCCCTCTGACCTGGAAATGCCTCTCTCCTCTCCAGCCGGCATCGGCCAGGCTCATACTGGGCCGTCCCTCCAGCCCGGGCTGCTCTTTCAGGTCAGGCTTCTGGGACAGCCCGAGCAGGAACACCCAACATTGCTGCACACAGCAGCCCCAGGCCCCACCAAGATAGGCCAGGTGGTCTGGTCTGGGAGGTGACAGGACTGCCTTTCCTTTTTTTTTTTGAGATTGGGTCTTGCTGTGTCACCCAGGCTGGAGTGCAGTGGTGCAATCATAGCTCACTGTAGCCTTGCATTGGGCTCAAGGGATCCTCCTGCCTCAGCCTCCTGAGTAGGTGGGACTGCGGAGGCACACCACCATGCCCGGCTACTATTTTTTATTATTTTTCTAGAGATAGGGATCTCCCTATGATGCCAGGGCTGGTCTCAAACTCCTGAGCTCAAGTGATCCTCCCACCTCGGCCCCCAAAGCGCTGGTCTTACAGGCATGAGGCTACACTGACTAAGGACTGGCTTTCCAACAAAGCTCTTCAGCTGGATCTGATGGAGACAACACAGGACCACCCTTCAGGAAGCAAAGCTTCAAGAAGCCTGGTATGCCCCCCTAAGAAAGGAGTAGGGGTCCCACAGAGGGGTCCAGGATCTCTTCTTGCTGAACTGGAAAAACCGAAGGCTCAGGGGCTGGATGTGGCCATGAGGTGGGGATCATGGCAGTAAGCAAGGGGAGAACCCGCAGGATGGCAGGTCGCTGCATGAGAGGCATTTTTAAGGCAGATGCTGGAGGTGGAGCCATTGGAGGAGGTGGCAAAGTCCTCCATGTGGCAGGTGAAAGAGGTGGTTGGGCCAGGACAAAGTTCACTGCAGTAAGGGGGTCAAGATCCAGGTGGTTAAAACAGCACATCTCAGGCTCTTCAGCCACAGCACCTAACCACGGTGAGAGCTTGTGAAAATACACTCCTGGCCCCTCCAGAATCTACTCAGGGCACTTGCCAGAGTTGAGGAGTCTGCATTTCCAGGAGCTCGGCACACAACATCCGTGCATGCCAACGAGCCTTCACAGTTCTGGGCCTGCGTGGAAGTCAGTGCAATGCTGGCAGGGCTCGGAGGAGAGAAAGGAAGGCTTAACCTTGTGTGGGCTGTGGGGGTGCCACAAAGCTCCCAGGGACTCCGGGATGGTCAGGAGGGAGTAGGTGGGAGACAGAGGAAGGGGTATTCTGTGTGCGCAGGGCAGGAAAGGGTTCACAGAGGGAAATGTCTAAATGCCATTGCCGGAAGAAGAACTGATACTATTTCCCATGTTCTCATTAAACCCAGACAACAACCCACATACGTCAAATGTCGCTATCCACCTGACACACACAGGATGGGGTTTGGAATTCAAATGCGCTGACTCTCAATTGTGTTGTCTGAGGTCACTGGAAAGTGTCAGGAGCCAGGGGCTGCCAGGGGATCCAGGGCCAGCATGGAGGGGCCGCCATCTTCCCTGTCCTGGTCAGCCCCAAGGACCGGCAGAAGATACAGGCAGGACAGAGGCCACTGCCGCCCGGGCCCCACTCTGCCACCCCTCACTCGTTCTGTCTGGGGTGTGTGAAGGTGCCTGGGAGCCTTCGTTCTTAAAGGTCTGTGGGAGGCCAGGAATCTGGGCCTGAGGTGGACCCACACAGGAAAAAGTGAAGAGGCAGTAGAAGAAAACATAGGAGAAAAACTTCATGACATTGGATTTGACAATGAGTTTTTGAATATGGCACCAAAAGTACAGGCAACAAAAAAATTAGACAAATTGGACTTCTTGAAAATTAAAAATGTTTGTGCATCAAAGGATACTATCAATAGAGTGAAAAGTGTAATTCCAGCAGTTTGGGAGGCTGAGGCAGGCGGATTACCTAAGGTCAGGAGTTTGAGACCAGCCTGGCCAACATGGTGAAACTCCGTCTCTACTAAAAATACAAAAATTAGGCCGGGCACGGTGGCTCAAGCCTGTAATCCCAGCACTTTGGGAGGCCAAGACGGGTGGATCACGAGGTCAGGAGATCGAGACCATCCTGGCTAACACGGTGAAACCCCATCTCTACTAAAAAATACAAAAAAAAAAAAAAAAAAAAAAAGAGCCGGGAGAGGTGGCGGGCGCCTGTAGTCCCAGCTACTCGGGAGGCTGAGGCCGGAGAATGGCGTAAACCCGGGGGGCGGAGCTTGCAGTGAGCTGAGATCCGGCCACTGCACTCCAGCCCGGGCGACAGAGCGAGACTCCATCTCAAAAAAAAAAAAAAACACAAAAATTAGCCAGATGTGGTGGTGGACACCTGTAATCCCAGCTACTCGGGAGGCTGAGGCAAGAGAATCGCTTGAATCTAGGAGGCAGAGGCTGCAGTGAGCCGAGATCATGCCACTGCACTCCAGCCTGGGCAACAGAGTGAGACTCTGTCTCAAAAACAAAACAAAACAAAACAAAACAAAACAAAAGCCAAACACCACCACCACCAACAAAATAGACTGAGAAGACAATCCACAGAATGGGGAAGATACCGTAGATTATGTATCTGATGCGAAATTGATGTCCAGGATATATAAAGAACTCCTGCAATCTAGCAACAAGACGAACAAGCAACCTGATTCAAAAATGGGGAAAGACAAAGCAATCTACAGATTTGATGCTATTTCTCTCAAACTATCAATGTTATTTTCACAGAATTAGGAAAAAACTACTTTAAAATTCATGTGGAACCAAAAAGAGCTGGAATGGAAAAAGCAAACCTAAGCAAAAAGGACAAAGCTAGAGGCACCACATTACCCAACTTCAAACTACACTACAAGGCTACAGTAACCAAAACAGCATGGTACTTGTACAAAAATAGGCACAAATCAATGGAACAGAATAGAGAATCCAGAAATAAAGCTGCACATCTACAACTAACTGATCTTCGACAATGTCAACAAAAATAAGCAATTGGAAAAGGACTCCCTATTCAACAAATGGTGCTGGAATAGCTGGCATGCCATTTGCAAAGAATTAAACTGGACCCCTACCTCTCACCACATATAAAAATTAACTCAAGATGGATTAAAGATTTAACTGTAAGACCTCAAGTTATAAAAACTCTAGAACAAACCTAGGAAATAGTTTTCTGGACAATGGCCTAGGCAAAGAATTTATGACTGAGTCCTCAAAAGCAATTGCAACAAAACCAAAAATTGACATCTGGGACCTACTTAAACTAAAAAGCTTTTGAACAGCAAAATAAACTATCAACAGAGTAAACAGACAACCTACATAATGGAAGAAAATATTTATAAACTATGTGTCCAACAAAGGGCTAATATCCAGAATCCATAAGGAACCCAAAATCAACAAGAAAAAAAAAAAAAAAACCTCATTAAAGGAGAAAAGACATTGAACAGACACTTCTCAAAAGAAGATACACAAGCAGCCAACAAGCATGAAAAAATGCTCAACATTACTAATTATTGGAGAAATACAAATCAAAACCACAGTGAGGCACCAACAGATGTTGGTGAGGCCACAGAGAAAAAAGGAAACACTTACACATTGTTGGTGGGAAGGTAAATTAGTTCAGCCACTGTGGAAAGCAGTTTGGAGATTTCTCAAAGAACTAAAAATAGAACTACCATTCAACCCAGGAATCCCATTACTGGGTATATACCCAAAGGAAAATAAATTGTTTTACCAAACAGACACCTGCACTTGTATGTTTATTGAAGCTCTAGTCACGATAGCAGAGACATGAAAAACCTCCAGGGTCCATCAACAGATGATTGGATAAACCAAATGCGGTACATACACACCACGGAATACCATGAGCCATAAAAAAAAGAACGAAATCACGTCCTTTGCAGCCACATGGGTGCAGCTGAAGGGCATTATCTAAGCAAATTAACACAGGAACAGAAAACCAAATACCACATGTTCTCACTTTTAAGTAGGAACTGCATCTTGGGTACACATGGACATAAAGATGGGAGCAACGGACACTGGGACTCCAAAAGGAGGGAGGGCTGAAAAGCTTTCTTCTTCTGGCTAATTTTGTACTTTTAGTAGAGGCAGGGTTTCTCCATGTTGGTCAGGGTGATCTCAAACTCCCGACCTCAGGTGATCCGCCTGCCTTGGCCTCCCAAGGTGCTGGGATTACAGGGGTGAGCCACCAGGCCTGGCCTAAAAGGCTTTATTTTGGGTTCTATGCTCACTCCAAACCTCAGCATCATGCAACATACCCTTGTAACAAACTTGAACATGTACCCCAGGAATCTGAAATTTAGATTTAAACTTAAAATAATGGGGAAAGGATCTGAAAAGACATTTCTTCAGAGAAGATATGAGAATGTCTAGTCAGTACATTAAAAGACGCTTAATGTCAGTAGTCATTAGGGAGACGCAGCTCAAAACCACAAGCCATAGCAAGGCACCACTTGTTATGGTTTAGATGTGTCCCCCAAAGTAGGTGTGCTGGAAACCATCCCCAGGGCAACAGTATTCAGAGGTGTAACCCCAAATAAGTGACTAGGTAATAAGGGCTCTCTCTCCCCTCTGTCTCTCTCTCCTCTCTCACACGTACACGCTCTCTTGCCCTTCTGCCTTCCGCATGGGATGACACAGCACAATGGCCCTCGCCAGAAGCCAACCACTGCATCTCGGACTTTCCAGCCTCTAGAAGTGTAAAAAAAATACATCTCTGTTCTTCATAAATTACTCAGCCTTGGGTCTTCTGTTACAGCAGCACAAAATGAACGAAGACACTACTTCACACCCACTAGGATGGCTAGAATCAAAGACAGACAACAACAAGTGCTGATGGAGATGTGGAGAAATTAGAACCCTCATACACTGCTGGTGGGAATGTAAAATGATATAGTCACTATGGAAAACCAGTCTGGCAGTTCCCCAAAAACTTAAACATAGAATTACCACATGATCCAGCAATCTCACTTCTGGATACCCAAAATTGAAAGCAGGGTCTTGAACAGACATTTGCACACCCATGTTCAAGGCAGCATTGCTCACAATCCCCCAAAGGTAGAAGCAACACAAGTGCTCCCTGATTGTCAGTGGAGGGATACACAGAATACGGTGTGCGTGTTACCGGATGGTGCCGTGCAGTTCCAGGCTCTTGGTGTCCTGAACAAAGAATTGGACGTGACACACACAAATAGCAAACAGCAGAGGTTTATTCAGCACAGGATGACACTCTCAATGAGGGCAGCGTGGGTTGACCTCTGCGAAATGAGATCAGTACCAGTTTGGTGTATTTTGGGCTCTCTTTTATATGTTTTTTTTTTTTCTTCTCTTCCCAAGGCTGCCTAATCTCTAGCCAGCACCTGCCTTTTGATTGATACGGAGGTTGCTTACTTTGGCTCTTATGTGCTTACATGTTGCCTCCATCCCATAATTTTAAATACATGCATGAAAATAAGTCCATATGTATGAGCTTCAGTGAGCTGATTATCATACGGGGTCATATTAAGGATACTTTTTCTCTCTAATGCATATGCCCATCTCTCAGGGGCTCCCGTGACAGATTTGGTCCAGATGTAGCCAGCTATGGCGGCTTCTTGCTTTTTTAATCTCACTCTTGTTTTGGTTGCTCAGCTTCTGCTTCTTATCTTGCTTCTCACTCACTCGCCCCTTACCTTGCATCTGTGTCTACTCACTCCACCCTGTGTTCGACCTCCAATTCCCTGTGCTGTTTTCCTGCCTCATATGCACACAATGATATATTATTTTTATTTATTTATTTATTTTTATTTTATTTATTTATTTTTTGAGACGGAGTCTCACTCTGTCACCCAGGCTGGAGTGCAGTGGACTGATCTCGGCTCACTGCAAAATCCATCCCCCGGGTTCACGCCATTCTCCTGCCTCAGCCTCCTGAGTAGCTGGTACTACAGGTGCCCGCCACCACGTCCGGCTATTTTTTTGTATTTTTAGTAGAGACAGGGTTTCACCATGTTAGCCAGGATGGTTTTGATCTCCTGACCTCGTGATCCGCCCGCCTCGGCCTCCCAAAGTGCTGGGATTACAGGCGTGAGCCACTGCGACCAGCCCACAATGACATATTATTAAGCCTTCAAACGGAAGGAAATTCTGGTACATGTTATGACATGGTTTAACCTTGAAGACGTTATGTTGAGTAAAATATGTCGGTTAGGAAAGGACAAATATTGTCTGATTCCACTTACATGATGTCCCTAACGTCAAAATCAGAGACTAGTCTGTGCGACATAGTGAGACTCCGTCTCTACCAGCAACAACAACAACAACAATTACAGCCTGTCATTCTAGCTACTTAGGAGGCAGAGGCTGGAGGATTGCTTGAGCCCAGGAGTTCAAAGATGCAGTGAATTATAATCGCACCACTGCAGTCCAGCCTGGGTGACAGAGCAAGACCCTGTCTCTAAAACAAAAACAAAAAACACAGGAAGTAGAATGCTGGCTGCCAGCCTCGGTATGGAGGGTAGGGTGGGGAGTTGGTGTTTAATGGGGCATTCACCGAACTTCAGTTTGGGAAAATGAAAACCACCTGGAGATAGTGATGGTGATGTTGCACAGCAATGTGAGTGCACCTAATACCACAAAACCACAGACTGAAAAATAGTTAAAATGGTAAATTTCCCATTGTGTATATTTAACCACAATAATTGTTTTTGAAGTACATCTTCCCAGCTTCAATTCCTAGGCTAAGGCTGGGCACGGTGGCTCACGTCTATAATCCCAGCACTTTGGGGGCTGGGACAGGAAGATCGCTTGAGCCCAGGAGTGCGGAGGCTGTAGTGAGCCGTGATCTTGCCACTGCATTCCAACTGGTACTCCAGGCCTTGTCTCATAAATAAATAATCAAAGACCCTAGGCTAAGAATTCCAGGTCTTGGAAAACCCTTGATTTTCTTTCCCTCTCCCATTGTATTTTTTAACATACGTTTGATCTTTCTCAACCAAGATCTCTTTGGTCCAATGGAAACCTACTCGGAAACTCTGATAACCCTGAGATCCCAACCTCTGTTGGAGAAACAAGACCTGCCATTCCATGCCTAGCACCTGGCTGTTTTTTCACCTACTATACCCGGTTAGGGATAAAATTATTAGTCCTGTCTGTGTGGAAGACAAATCCATTGATATGGATGTGAGAATCAAGAAACTCAGTTTGTGCCAGCCACGGTGGCTCATGCCTGTAATCCCAGTACTTTGGGAGGCTGAGGCAAGTGGACTGCTTGACCTCAGGAGTTCAAGGCCCGCCTGGGCAACATGGTGAAGCCCTATCTCTACTAAAAAAAAATTAGCCGGGCGCGGTGGCTCAAGCCTGTAATCCCAGCACTTTGGGAGGCCGAGACGGGCGGATCACGAGGTCAGGAGATCGAGACCATCCTGGCTAACACGGTGAAACCCCGTCTCTACTAAAAAATACAAAAAACTAGCCGGGTGAGGTGGCGGGCGCCTGTAGTCCCAGCTACTCGGGAGGCTGAGGCAGGAGAATGGCTTAAACCCGGGAGGCGGAGCTTGCAGTGAGCTGAGATCCGGCCACTGCACTCCAGCCCCGACAGAGCCAGACTCCGTCTCAAAAAATAAAAAATAAAAAATAAAAAATTAACTGGGCATGATCGCAGCCTTTGGAGATGAGGTATGAGAATCTCTTGAACCTGGAAGGCGCAGGTTGCTGTGAGCTGAGATCGCACCACTGCACTCTAGCCTGGAAGACATAGCAAGAGAAAGAAACGAGAAGAAAGGAAAGGAAAGAGAAGGAAGGAAGGAAGGACGGAAGAAGGAAGGAAGGAAGGAAGGAAGGAAGGAAGGAAGGAAGGGAAGGAAGGAAGGAGAAAGAAGGAAGGAATGGAAAAAAGAAAGGAAGAAAGGAGAAGGAAGGAAGGGGAAAGGAAGGAGGAGAGAAAAGAGAAAGAGAAGGAAGGAAGGGAAAAGAAGGAAAAAGAAAGAAAAAGAAAAAGAAAGAAGAAAAGAAGAAAGAAACTAACTCAGTTGTTATGAATATTAAATTTCAGGAACTAGGCTTAAGGGAAAAAATCCTGCAGTACAACAGATTGAGTTTGTTGAATTGCAATCTTTATTTTCATTGCATAGATGACAGTTTTAATAAAAAGCAGAAAGTAAAAATATATTTGTAGACATTGGTCCCATCAATATTTAGACAGTTGTCCTATGTTTAAGAATGATTTTTTTTTTTGAGATGGAGTCTTGCTCTGTCGCCCAGGCTGGAGTACAGTGGTGCAATCTTGGCTCACTGCAACCTCTGCCTCCCAGGTTCAAACTATCCTCCTGCCTTTGCCTCCTGAGTAGCTGGGACTACAGACACCCACCACCATGACTGGCTAATTTTTGTATTTTTAGTAGAGACAGGGTTTCGCCATGCTGCCCAGGCTGGTCTCGAACTCCTGACCTCAAGTGATCCACCTGCCTCAGTCTCTCAGAGTGCTGGGATTACAGGAATGAGCCACCGTGCCTGGCCCCCGCCATGTTTAAGAATGATTTCTATCTAAAAAATACTTATTTGAAGAGTCTTCCTTTCACACTTTGATGATGATTAATAAATATCAAGAATACAAGTATATATCACCAAGTTTATTTTCTAACTTTCTCAATTTTTCTAAACCCTCTAATTCTGTTGATGGAATAATCTCAATTCTCACTTTTGAAAATTACGAATCTATCTTGTCTATCTCTTATTTAGAAGCTGGAGACCAACCCTAACAATAAGGTGGCCAGGCCAGTGAGACAGCTCCCACCTGCAGCTGGAGGAACTGAAGCCAGAGGACCATGCCTGCTCTGCTCAAACTCTGCAATGCCGATGTGGACTGCGGGCCTTCAAAGTGGTCTCCTCTGCCTTAGGAACACAGCAGGAAAATGACGTGCATTCTTTTTTTTTTTTTTTTTTTTGAGACGGAGTCTCGCTCTGTCATCCAGGCTGGAGTGCAGTGGCCGGATGTCAGCTCACTGCAACCTCTGCCTCCCGGGCTCACGCCATTCTCCTGCCTCAGCCTCCCGAGTAGCTGGGACTACAGGCGCCTGCCACCTCGCCCGGCTAGTTTTTTGTAGTTTTTAGTAGAGACAGGGTTTCACTGTGTTAGCCAGGATGGTTTTGATCTCCTGACCTCGTGATCCGCCCGCCTCGGCCTCCCAAAGTGCTGGGATTACAGGCTTGAGCCACCGCGCCTGGCCATGACGTGCATTCTTGATTTCACAGCTACTGGAGGAGTCATCGGCCAGATCGGCCGAGCAGTTGTTTCTTTTTGACCCGATAAAAATTATTTTTAGAATAGCTCTCTGTTTTCCTGCTCATGTTTGGCTTAGGATAAATATAGAAATTGTGCCTTCCTCAGCGTATGCCGCCTGGGTGGCGCATGAACTGACAAAAGAGAAACTGCTGAGCACTAGCCCAGGATGAATAATTGACCACGGGAATCTAAATATTAAAGAATATTAATGTGTATTCTGAAGTTATAGAAATTAGCCAGTGTTTCCCTGGTGTGAGGACAGACAACTGGGAAGAAAACAGTCTGGGTAAGACTGAAATAGCTGATTACGAGAGCAAAGATGCAGACCACAGGAGCAGAATGTAGATATGAAACAAAGCTTTAAATCAGAAAACCAAAGTTTTATTTTGGATAGTTGAAAATATCCCAGTTCAACCAAGTGTAGGATGCAGCTGTCTTTTATGAAGCATGAGTGCCCATGGAGGTGCCCAGATGCACCTCGAATCCAGTGTGAATGGCCTTGTTACTAAGGCCTTAAATCTAAGATGCTGCTGATTTTAGGGTGCACTGTTACTACTAAGAAAGGGAGAAATGCTGCCAATTAAACTGTTCAGTTTTTATTTTGTACTGATTAAAAGAGCTCTCGTAATTATTGATGCTGGTTGATGGACACATGCATTTCGTTGTGTTACTCTCTTTTGTGTTTCAAAAGTTTTATTTAAAAATTATATAAGAGGCCGGGCGCGGTGGCTCAAGCCTGTAATCCCAGCACTTTGGGAGGCCGAGACGGGCGGATCACGAGGTCAGGAGATCGAGACCATCCTGGCTAACACGGTGAAACCCCGTCTCTACTAAAAAATACAAAAAACTAGCCGGGCGACGTGGCGGGCGCCTGTAGTCCCAGCTACTCGGGAGGGTGAGGCAGGAGAATGGTGTGAACCCGGGAGGGTGGAGCTTGCAGTGAGCCGAGATCCGGCCACTGCACTCCAGCCCGGGCGACAGAGTGAGACTCCGTCTCAAAAAAAAAAAAAAAAAAAAAAAAAAAAAAAATTATATAAAAGGAGTTCTTTTGGGTATAGAGTTGGGTATACAGATCTGAGTAGAGACTGTTGCCCCTTTCTTTTTTGAGACAGGGTCTTGCTTTGCTGCCCAGGCTGGAGTGTAATGGCACATCACGACTCACTGCAGCCTTGACCTCCTGGGCTGAGGTGATCCTCCCACCTCAGACCCCTGAGTTGATGGGACTACAGATGCACACCACTGTACCCCACTAATTTTTGTATTTTTAGTAGAGATGGGGTCTCACTATGTTGACCGGGCTGGTCTTGAATTCCTGGGCTCAAGAGGTCCACCCATCTGAGCCTCCCAAAGTCTTGGGATTATAGGCGTGAGCCACTGCACCTGGCCTGCTCTGTTTTATTTATTCTAAAATAATTGCAATATTTTCATAAGTTTAATTTTCCTTGTTAATGCAATATCAACCATTTTCTAATCCCATTAATTATTTACTATGCAATTCTGGTTCCTGTTTGAGTAAATGGTCTTTCCAAGAAGTCATGATTGTGGGTAATGAGGATCTCCTGTACTGTGTAGCTTTTGTGGGTGTGAATTTTAAAATAGTGGCTCTCAAATATGGCTACACATCAGAACTTCTGGGGAAGGCTTAAAAGGCCTCCCTGACTGGCACAGTCCCCTTCACCAGTGATCTGCGGGTGGGCCCGGGCACTTCGGCATTTGTGGTTTTAAGGCTGCCCAGAGGTTTCAGTGTGTGACTAAGTGGCTTAAGCTGTGGAATATAGCTTGACACCCGTGGTAGGGAGGGCAGCACAATGGAGGTATTTTACACCAGAAAAGTCCCGGCTCCTCCCACTGTCCCTTGTGGCATTGCTGTCATTCACTTGTCCACAAGCTGTAATCACCCAGGACATTGTTACTTTATGACTTTAAACAGTTGTCTTTACATCAATTAAGAATTACCAGGTGGTTCACGCCTGTAATCCCAGCACTCTGGGAGACTGAGACGGGTGGATTACCTGAGGTCAGGAGTTCGGGAGCTGTTTGGTCAACAAAACCCCGTCTCTACTAAAAAATACAAAAAATTAGCTGGGCATGGTGGCAAGCGCTTGTAATCCCAGCTACTCAGGAAGCTGAGGCAGAATTGCTTGAACCCGGGAGGCGGAGGTTGCAGTGAGCCGAGATCGCGCCATTGCACTCCAGCCTGGGTAACAAGAGCAAAACTCTGCCTCAAAACAAAACAAACAAATAATAAATAATAAGGAAAACAAGAGACGTTAATTCTCTTCATTTATTCTGCCTCTGATGCTTTTCCTTCCTGATGTAGATCTAAGCTTCTGACCTGTATCATCTCCCTTGTCTCTTCTCTAACATTTCTCACAGGGCAGGTCTACTGGCAATACATTCCTTCAGTTTTTGTTTTTCTGAGAAAGTATTTATTTTTCCTACACCTTAAAGATACTTTTGCTATATAGAATTCTAGGTGGGCAGAATTTTTTTTTCAATTGCAACACTTTAAAGATTTCACCCCACCCTTTTCTTTCTTTCTTTTTTTTTTTTGAGACGGAGTCTTGCTCTGTCGCCCAGGCTGGAGTGCAATGGCCGGATCTCAGCTCACTGCAAGCTCCGCCTCCCAGGTTCACACCATTCTCCTGCCTCAGCCTCCAGAGCAGCTGGGACTACAGGCGCCCGCCACCTTGCCCAGCTAATTTTTTTTGCATTTTTTAGTAGAGACAGGGTTTCACCGTGTTAGCCAGGATGGTCTCGATCTCCTGACCTCGTGATCCGCCCGTCTCGGCCTCCCAAAGTGCTGGGATTACAGGCTTGAGCCACCGCGACCGGCCCACCCCACCCTTTTCTTATCTGCATGATTTCTAACAAGAAGTCCACTGTCATTTTTATTCATATTCCTCTTGTTAACTTAAAAAATCACACAACACTGCATTTAGAAAAGGAGACTATTTCTTAAACAAACTTGCAAGGTGGACATCCACAAGACCAGACACAGGCCCTTCAGAGGAGGAGAGGATGGGGCAGGAGCTTTAATGCTGACTGGGTTGGCTAAACATACTTATTCAACAGGTTACAGGAGGAGCTATGAATATTCATGAAGGGGGTTCTGCCGTATGTATCATATGACACATATTCACTTTGGGGTGGAGATGTGGAGATGTAACATTTAAATGTATTATAGTTAGGCCCTATACATCAAAAGGTCTTTCTAAGACCCAAAGGCACTTGGTGCACAGACTTTGTAAACCAGCCAGGACAAGCCATGGTCAGTGGTCTCTTACCAGGAAAGTTAGTGAAATCTGTCTCTTGTCTAGTCAGAGGTGTAGCTGTGGCTGGTGGATGGGGGGTTCAGTCAGGCAGATTTATTCAGTTTGAATGTGACAAGCCTAGGTGTGGTTTTGGTTTTGTTTCGCTTTATGTTTTTTGTTATTTGTCCTGATGGATGTTCTGTATGTTTCCTGGATGTATGGTTTGGTGTCTGTCATTAATTTGGGGACATTCACACCATTCCACCATTTCTCCTGCCCCTTCTTCTTTCCTCCTTCTGATTCTCCCATTGTGCCAGTCATATCCTTTGATGTTGTTCTTGGATGGTGTCTTCTGTTGGTGTATTAGGCTGTTCTTGCATTGCTATAAAGAAATACCTGAAATAGAGTAATTTATAAAGAGATTTGATTGGCTCACAGTTCTTGCAGGGCATACCAGCACGGCACCAGCATCTGCTCAGCTTCTTGGGGGCATCAGGGAACTTTTACTCATGGCGGAAGGCAAAGTGGGAGCAGGCATTTCACAGGGTGAAAGCAGGAGCAAGAGAGAGAGAGTGAGGGGGTGGGTAGGTGCCACACACTTTAAAAAAAAAACAGGGTGGGAACGGTGGCTCAATGCCTATAATTGCAGCACTTTGGGGAGGCCGAGGTGGGTGGATCACGAGGTCAGGAGTTGGAGACCAGCCTGGTCAACATGGTGAAACCCCATCTCTACTAAAAATACAATAAATTAGCTGGGCATAGTGGGCGCATGCCTATAATCTCAGCTACTTGGGAGACTGAGGCACAAGAATCACTTAAACCCAGGAGGCGGAGGTTGCAGTAAGCTGAGACTACACCACTGCACTCCAGTTGGGGTAATAGAATGAGACTCCATCTCAAAACAAAAACAAAAACAAGAAACAGTTCTCACATGAACTCAGAGTGACAGCTTACTCATCACCAAGAGATTGAAGGCAAGCCATTCATGAGGGACCCGCCTCCATGATGCAAACATCCCCTGCCAAGCCCCACCTCCAGAACTGATGATTATAACTCAACATGAGATTGGTGGGGACACACGCTCAAACTAGATCAGCTGATTTTTTTTTTTCCATCCCCTTTTCTCCTTGCATTTCAGTTTGGGAAGCTTCTGTTGATTTATCTTCATATTCACTGATTCTTTCCTTATTCTATCTAGTCAATTAATGAGCATTCTTTATTTCTATTAGTGTGTTTTTGACTTCTAGCATTTTTTTTGATTATTATTGTTTCCATCTCTCTGCTGACATTACCTATCTGGTCTTGCATGTTGCTAGTATTTCCGCTAAGCCAGTTTATCCAGGAATTTCTGCTTTGGGTGAGCAGCTCTCAGGTGCTGTGTCTCCCTGGATGTACCTATCTCTTCAGAGCAGGGTGCCAGTTTATCTGGCAGCCTCAGTTCTCTGATGGGCCCATGAAAGGCTGCTGGTTTGCCACGCGCCTGCTATTCTTTGCTGTAAGCATGAGAGTGGTGACTGCCAAGCACGTCACATGATACCAGTTGAAGTTGTGGAATTTCAGAGCAGGCTCCTAAAGGAAGACTTCCAATCCACCTTCTGTACAGGTTTCCTTAAAAAATGGGGTGCACGACTGGCACGGTGGCTTACTCCTGTAATCCCAGCACGTTGGGAGGCCTAGGTGAGAGGATGATTTGAAACCAGGAGTTCAAAGACCAACCTGGCCAACATAGTGAGACCCTGTCTCTATTAAATAAATAAATGAAATAAAAATAAATAGGCTGAGTGAGACACAGGGGCTCCAGTCTTCCTCTGATGTCCCAGCTCTTAGAACAAGGTTGCTTTGCTTGCTTTTCCTTTTATAAGCACTATGTGTCAGGCAACTGCTTAGGTGGTTCCCTGAGGTATTCATGCTCCTATGTGACACCCTCCTCTGCATGGGGCCAACCCAGTGACTGTTTCTCATGAGCAGAGCCTGGAAAGCATGAGGCACAGCTCTGCTTCCTCATGTCACAGCTCTGATCTTGTCAGTCTCTCATTGGCTCCTGCAACAAATGACCACAAGCGAACTGGCTTTTACAACAGCAGAAGTTTATTCCTTCACAGCTCTGGAGGCCAGAAGTCCAAAATCACTTTTAATGGGCTGAAATCAAGGCATTGGCAGGTCCAGGCTCCCTTGCATGGCTCCTGTAGAGAATCTGTTCCTTGTTTCTAGCGCCTCTGGTGGCTCCGGCGTTACTTGGCTTGTGATTGCATCACGTCCACTTTCAGGGCCCCATCTTCATCTCTGCTCCATCTTCCCACGGCCCTCTCTTCTGTGTGGCACATTTCCTTCTGCCTCCCTCTTACAAAGATGCATGTGGCCGGGCATGCTGGCTCATGCCTGTCATCCCAGCACTTTGAGAGGCCAAGGCAGGAGGGTCGCTTGAGGCCAGGAGTTCAAGACCAGCCTGGCCAACACAGAGACCCTGTCTCTGTTGTATTTATTTAATTATTTTTGAGATAGGGTCTCATTTTGTCACCTAGGCTAAAGTGCAGTGGTGCGATCCTGGCTCACTGCAGCCTCAACCTCCTGGGCTCAAGCAATCCTTCCACCTCAGGAGTAGCTGGGACTACAGGTGCACACCACCATGCCTAGATAATTTTTCTATCTTTTGTAGAGATGAGGTCTTGCCATGTTGCTCAGGCTGGTCTCGAACTCCTGGGCTCAAGAGATTTACCCAACTCAGGCTCCCAAAGTGCTGGGATTACAGGTGTGAGCCACAGTATTTAGGACCCACTCAGATAATCCAGGACAGTCTCTATCTCAAGATCCTTAATGACATCCAAAAAAAAAATAGTTTTCCCGTACGAGGTAATATTTATAGGTTGCCTGGATTAGGACTTGATGGCTTTATAAGGGCCATTTTCCAACTGTGCATGGCTTGGTGGGCTTCTCTTGTTTGCAGGAAGCTATGTGACAAGCGCAGTACCTGCAATGAGCTGTGATTGGCTGATGTAGACTGGGGTGGACTCCAGGCAGGTGGTGCTCCAAAAGGTACAAACTCACTCTGTGGTCATCAACTCACCTTTCAGGGTGCCTCTGAGGGGTGAGGCCTGTGGAGTGAGGTCCAAGCATGCCAGATTTTGTCCACTGAGCCAGGCTCCTGGAGGCCCTGACAGATGCAGCTCCAGGCCCCAGGCTGCACAATTTGCCCCATGCCTCCACAGCGTCTGGATTTAGGATAACCGAGGCCAGCGTCTGGGACCCCAGTGCTCCAGTGAGGGTCAAGGAAGCCCAGAGCTTACTCCAACCTCCAGGGCAGAGAGGAACGGAAGATCCCAAAGGCTCCAGGGCTCCGGGAAGAGCGAGGCTGAGCAGGGGCAGCTGCTTTTTCTCTCCCAGGCTTCCTGCTGTGTCCTTTTACTACCCTCTACCTTCCTGGTGCTGGGGCTCCGCAGGGCTGGCTCTAAAGAAGTCCCAATGTCAGCCTGGGGGCGCAAGGCGGGAGCGCCCTGTTTCGATTGTCGGGGACTTGCTCCTAGTTAGGTGGTAACCGTCCCTATGATCCCCCAAAAAACCAGCCGGGCAGGGGGCAGGGGGCCAGGCTTGTGCAGAAGAGGCCGCTGCTGGAGAGAAAGCAACCCTCAGCGTGGACCCCTCAACCTCGCCCCTTACCCCTGCAACCCCTCGCCTCACACCCTCGCGGTCCTCATCCACGTGGCCCCTCACCCTACACCCCCCACCCGTCACTCTTTCGCTCGCCACCCTCAACCCTCACCCGTGCGCCCCCTCAGCCGCGCTCCCCTCACTCCTCACCCGCGCGCCCCTCACCATTCACCCGCGCGACCCGCGGCCCTCACGCCCCCCCCACCTCACTCGCGCGTCCCCCGCCCCTCCGCCCCTCAACCCGCGCCCTGAACCCGCGCCCCCTCACCCCTGACCCGCGCCTCCCCTCACCCCTGACCCGCGTGTCCCTAACTCTTACACCCGCGCGCCCCTCGCCCCTCAACACCCCGCCCCCTCATCCGCGCCTCTCACCCCTCAACCGCGCTCCCTCACCCCTCACCCCGCGCTCCCCTCACCCCTACACCCGCGCGCCCCTCACCCCTCACCCCGCGCCTCCCTCACCCCTCACCCTCGCCCCTAACCCCTCACCCGCGCGTCCCTCACACCCTCACCCTCGCCCCTCACCCCTCACCCGCGCCTTCCCTCACCCCTCACCCGCGCCTCCCATCAACCCCTCACCCGCGCCCGCCCTCATCACCCCTCAGCCCTCGCCCCTCAACCCCTCAACCCGCGCGTCCCGCACCCCTCACACCGCGCCTCCTCACCTCGCAACCTCTCACCCCGCGCCTCCCTCAACCCCTCACCCGCGCCTCACCTCCAAGCCCTCACCCGCAGCCCCTCACCCCCTCACCCCGCGCCTCCCTCACCCCTCACACCCCGCGCCTACCTCACCCCTCACACCTCGTCCGACCCTCGCACTCACGCTCCCCTCACACCCCTCAGCCCTCACCCGCGCCCCTCACCCCTTCAACCCCGCGCCTCCCTAACCCCTCACCCGCGCTTCCCTCACCCCTCACCCGCGCCCTTCACACCTCACCCGCGCCCTCCCTCACCCCTCACCCTCGCCCCTCACCCCCTCACCCGCGCGCCCCTCACCCCTCACCCGCGCTTCCCTCACCCTCACCCGCGCCCCTCACACCTCACCGCGCCTCCCTCACCCTCACCCTCGCCCCTCACCCCTCACCCGCGCGTCCCTCACCCCTCACCCGCGCCTCCCTCACCCCTCACCCGCGCCTCCCTCACCCCTCACCCTCGCCCCTCACCCCTCACCCGCGCGTCCCTCACCCCTCACCCGCGCCCTCACACCTCACCCGCGCCTCCCTCACCCCTCACCCTCGCCCCTCACCCCTCACCCGCGCCCCTCACCCCTCACCCGCGCGCCCCTCACCCCTCACCCGCGCTTCCCTCACCCCTCACCCGCGCCCCTCACACCTCACCCGCGCCTCCCTCACCCCTCACCCTCGCCCCTCACCCCTCACCGCGCCTCCCTCACCCCTCACCCGCGCCTCCCTCACCCCTCACCCGCGCCTCCCTCACCCCTCACCCTCGCCCCTCACCCTCACCCGCGCGTCCCTCACCCTCACCCGCGCCCCTCACCCCTCACCCGCGCCTCCCTCACCCCTCACCCGCGCCCCTCACCCCTCACCCGCGCCTCCCTCACCCCTCACCCGCGCCCCTCACCCCTCACCCGCGCGCCCCTCACCCCTCACCCGCGCGCCCCTCACCCCTCACCCGCGCGCCCCTCACCCCTCACCCGCGCCTGCCTCACCCCTCACCCGCGCCTCCCTCACCCCTCACCCGCGCGCCCCTCACCCTCACCCGCGCCCCTCACCCCTCACCCGCGCCCCTCACCCCTCACCCGCGCCCCTCACCCCTCTCCCGCGCCTCCCTCACCCCTCACCGCGCCCCTCACCCCCACCCGCGCGTCCCTAACTCTTCACTCGCGCGCCTCACCCCCACCCGCGCGTCCCTAACTCTTCACTCGCGCGCCCCTCACCCCCCCGCGCGTCCCTAACTCTTCACTCGCGCGCCCTTCATCCACGCGCCCCTCGCCCTTCCGTCCTCACCCGCGCGGGCCAAGAGGGTCCCGGGCGAGGGCAGCTCCCTGAGGGTGGGTGAGGGGCTTCGAGTTGGCTCGTCCTGCGAGGCCGGCAGCAGGACCCAGACTCCACACACGCCTGGCCTCGGAGTCTGTCTTGAGGCTCAGCAGCTCAGCAGCTGGCTTTTCTGCAAATAGGCGCCCAACGGTTCAGCCCTAAGAACCGCACGGGAATGCAGAGAGGTCGCCCCGCGTTTCTTCAGCGACAGCGACCATGGCCACAACCACGATGATGACAACGGCCACGGTGACGGCTCCGCGTCCAGCCGGCCCCCCGGTGACGCCCCGGGGCATCTGCTCGCCGGGCGCTTGCATCGGAGCGGAGATCCGCGCGGGGCGCTACGTTTCCCGAGACCCTGGCCGCCCCCGGGCGCTGCAAACTCCCAGCCGGGTGCCCGGGTCTCCTGGGTCAGGACGGAGCTGGACTAGACTCGTCCCCGGGCGCCCGCGTTCGGGACACGCACGATGGGAACGTCCGGACCCTGCAGCCCCCGCCGTCCAGGACCACGCCCTCCGCTAGGATGGCCGCGCGCCGGGACAGCTGGAGACCGGTTCACGCTAGAGACGGGTTCCTGTGGGCGCCAGGCCTGAGGGACCAGCCCCGCCCGGCTGGTACTTCCCGACCTGGCGGGAGAAGCCACGCTCCCCCCGCCGCCCCGACAGCCCAGGCTCCCGGCCCCGCCTCGGCCAACCCTACCCCGCGCGCTCTAGGACCCGGCGGCGTCGCCCAACAGCTCCGGCGTGGGCGGGGCCCGGCATTGTGACGCCGCGGGGCGGGCTTTCCCGGCGACCGAGCGGACGGACGCTGAGACGCGCGCGGGTAAGCGGCGCGGGGACGCGGGGCGCAGGGCGCTGGGCTAGGGGCGCAGGTAAGGAGCGCGGGGGCGGCGCGGGGTCCTCGCGGGGCGGCCTAGGGCGGCCGAGGACCCGGGGCCAGGGCAGTTGGCCCCTGCCCCCAGTCCCCCGGCTTGGTCCTGTGGGGTCACCAGCCCGGCCCCCTCCCACGAGCCGTGCGTCCCCATCCTGGGCCCTGCGCCCCCTCCCCCGACCCCATCCCGGGGCGCGCGTGGACTCCCGCCGGCTAAGCGCACCCGGGCGGTGACACCAGGGGCTGCACCCGTCCTCGACCCCGACCCTGGGAACCCTCCCCAGCCCCCGCCGGCGCGTCTCGGGACCCCCAGACACCCCCGCGCCCCAGTCGCCCCCGCTCTGCCTTGGCTCCTGCGGCCGGCGCGGGTCGGGTCAGGTCGGGTCGGGTCGGGTCAGGTCGGGTCGCGCCGGCCCAGCCTCCCTGGCGGGACTCTAGCGGCTCCCCGCTCCCCGCAGGCCCAGAGGCCGCAGGAGCGCGAGGAGCTGCGATGAGCAGGCGGCCGGTGGCCGCGGGGCACGGAGCTGGTGACAGCCTCGGCCAGGCGGGCGCTGCGATGGAGGCCGAGGGCCTGGACTGGCTTCTGGTGCCACTGCACCAGTTGGTGTCCTGGGGCGCGGCCGCAGCCATGGTCTTCGGAGGGGTGGTGCCCTACGTCCCGCAGTACCGGGACATCCGCAGGACGCAGAACGCCGACGGGTTCTCCACCTACGTGTGCCTGGTGCTGCTGGTGGCCAACATTTTGCGGATACTCTTCTGGTAAGTTGGGGGTTTGCTTTTCTGGGCTGCGCTCGGAGAAGAGGGTTTCTCCTTTGGAGTTTCACATTGAGGCCGGGGGAGCAGCAGGGTCCACACCTCCTGGCTGGGCCAGCGTCCTGCTCTGCCTTCATGGAGTACGTGGCCGCAGACGAAGCAGACGAGTCACTTCTTAGGGTGAGATTATTTTTTCCAGAAAAACGATGGGATTGGAGAACAGAATCTCAGAGAAAATCTCCAGATCTGCCTTCTCGCATAATGCCCCGCACGGGTGCTTAGCAGGGATCTCTCTGCTGGGCAATGGCCTAGGCCTGCCTGTAGAGAGGAACGGTTCCTGCCTGCCTTTCTCATGGTGTCGTTTTTTTTATTGTTTTGAGAAAGGGTCTTGCTCTGTGGTCCAGGCTGAAGTGCATGATGTGATGACAGCTTACTGCAGCCTCCATATTCCTGGGCTCGGGTGATCCTCCCACCTCAGCCTCCCAAGTAGCTGGGATCACAGGTGCACCACCACACCCGGCTA
>NW_022141551.1:0-13017 GCF_007565055.1 Rhinopithecus roxellana
TCTTTCACGTTTTGAACGGAGGAAATTTCCTTTATCAGCGTAGGCCTCAATGTGATCCAAAAAGCCCTTCTCAGTTTCCCCAAGACAGGTTAATGGACTGCTCCATGAAACATAAGTGTAACTCTGTGAGATGAATTCACACATCACCAAGAAGTTCTAAGAAAGCTTCTTTCTAGTTTCATCTGGGATATTTCCTTTGTCACTGTAATGTTCATTGCGCTATGAAGTATCTAATTGCAGATTCCGAAGAAACTGTGCTAACAAACTGATCACTGAAGAAAACGTGTAACTCTGTGAGTTGCATTCCACGCATGGCAATTCAGTTTCTCAGAAAGCCTTCTCTTTAGTTATTATGTGAGGATAATTCCTTTATCACCATGGAGCCCCAATAGGCTCCCAAATATCACTTTGCAGATTCCACGAAAAGAGTGTTAGCAAACTGCTTCTTGAGGCAGAGGTTAGTAACTCTGTGAGATGAACTCACAGATCAGAAAGGAAGTTTCTCAGGAAAGCTTCTTTCACGTTTGAACGGAGGAAATTTCCTTTATCAGCGTAGGCCTCAATGTGATCCAAAGAAGCCCTTCTCAGTTTCCCCAAAGACAGTGTTAATGGACTGCTCCACGAAACATAAGTGTAACTCTGTGAGATGAATTCACACATCACCAAGAAGTTTCTAAGAAAGCTTCTTTCTAGTTTTCATCTGGATATTTCCTTTGTCACTGTAATGTTCATTGCGCTATGAAGTATCTAATTGCAGATTTCCAGAAAACTGTGCTAACAAACTGATCACTGAAGAGAAACGTGTAACTCTGTGAGTTGCATTCACACATGGCAATTCAGTTTCTCAGAAAGCTTCTCTTTAGTTATTATGTGAGGATAATTCCTTTATCACCATGGGCCCCAATAGGCTCCCAAATATCACTTTGCAATTTCCACGAAAAGAGTGGTAGCAAACTGCTTCTTGAGGCAGAGGTTGTAACTCTGTGAGATGAACTCACAGATCAGAAAGAAGTTTCTCAGAAAGCTTCTTTCACGTTTTGAACGGAGGAAATTTCCTTTATCAGCGTAGGCCTCAATGTGATCCAAAGAAGCCCTTCTCAGTTTCCCCAAAGACAGTGTTAATGGACTGCTCCACGAAACATAAGTGTAACTCTGTGAGATGAATTCACACATCACCAAGAAGTTTCTAAGAAAGCTTCCTTCTAGTTTTCATCTGGATATTTCCTTTGTCACTGTAATGTTCATTGCGCTATGAAGTATCTAATTGCAGATTTCCAGAAAACTGTGCTAACAAACTGATCACTGAAGAGAAACGTGTAACTCTGTGAGTTGCATTCACACATGGCAATTCAGTTTCTCAGAAAGCTTCTCTTTAGTTATTATGTGAGGATAATTCCTTTATCACCATGAGCCCCAATAGGCTCCCAAATATCACTTTGCAGATTCCACGAAAAGAGTGTTAGCAAACTGCTTCTTGAGGCAGAGGATTGTAACTCTGTGAGATGAACTCACAGATCAGAAAGAAGTTTCTCAGAAAGCTTCTTTCACGTTTTGAACGGAGGAAATTTCCTTTATCAGCGTAGGCCTCAATGTGATCCAAAGAAGCCCTTCTCAGTTTCCCCAAAGACAGTGTTAATGGACTGCTCCACGAAACATAAGTGTAACTCTGTGAGATGAATTCACACATCACCAAGAAGTTTCTAAGAAAGCTTCTTTCTAGTTTTCATCTGGATATTTCCTTTGTCACTGTAATGTTCATTGCGCTATGAAGTATCTAATTGCAGATTTCCAGAAAACTGTGCTAACAAACTGATCACTGAAGAGAAACGTGTAACTCTGTGAGTTGCATTCACACATGGCAATTCAGTTTCTCAGAAAGCTTCTCTTTAGTTATTATGTGAGGATAATTCCTTTATCACCATGAGCCCCAATAGGCTCCCAAATATCACTTTGCAGATTCCACGAAAAGAGTGTTAGCAAACTGCTTCTTGAGGCAGAGGTTGTAACTCTGTGAGATGAACTCACAGATCAGAAAGAAGTTTCTCAGAAAGCTTCTTTCACGTTTTGAACGGAGGAAATTTCCTTTATCAGCGTAGGCCTCAATGTGATCCAAAGAAGCCCTTCTCAGTTTCCCCAAAGACAGTGTTAATGGACTGCTCCACGAAACATAAGTGTAACTCTGTGAGATGAATTCACACATCACCAAGAAGTTTCTAAGAAAGCTTCTTTCTAGTTTTCATCTGGATATTTCCTTTGTCACTGTAATGTTCATTGCGCTATGAAGTATCTAATTGCAGATTTCCAGAAAACTGTGCTAACAAACTGATCACTGAAGAGAAACGTGTAACTCTGTGAGTTGCATTCACACATGGCAATGCAGTTTCTCAGAAAGCTTCTCTTTAGTTATTATGTGAGGATAATTCCTTTATCACCATGGGCCCCAATATGCTCCCAAATATCACTTTGCAGATTCCACGAAAAGAGTGTTAGCAAACTGCTTCTTGAGGCAGAGGTTGTAACTCTGTGAGATGAACTCACAGATCAGAAAGAAGTTTCTCAGAAAGCTTCTTTCACGTTTTGAACGGAGGAAATTTCCTTTATCAGCGTAGGCCTCAATGTGATCCAAAGAAGCCCTTCTCAGTTTCCCCAAAGACAGTGTTAATGGACTGCTCCACGAAACATAAGTGTAACTCTGTGAGATGAATTCACACATCACCAAGAAGTTTCTAAGAAAGCTTCTTTCTAGTTTTCATCTGGATATTTCCTTTGTCACTGTAATGTTCATTGCGCTATGAAGTATCTAATTGCAGATTTCCAGAAAACTGTGCTAACAAACTGATCACTGAAGAGAAACGTGTAACTCTGTGAGTTGCATTCACACATGGCAATTCAGTTTCTCAGAAAGCTTCTCTTTAGTTATTATGTGAGGATAATTCCTTTATCACCATGGGCCCCAATAGGCTCCCAAATATCACTTTGCAGATTCCACGAAAAGAGTGTTAGCAAACTGCTTCTTGAGGCAGAGGTTGTAACTCTGTGAGATGAACTCACAGATCAGAAAGAAGTTTCTCAGAAAGCTTCTTTCACGTTTTGAACGGAGGAAATTTCCTTTATCAGCGTAGGCCTCAATGTGATCCAAAGAAGCCCTTCTCAGTTTCCCCAAAGACAGTGTTAATGGACTGCTCCACGAAACATAAGTGTAACTCTGTGAGATGAATTCACACATCACCAAGAAGTTTCTAAGAAAGCTTCTTTCTAGTTTTCATCTGGATATTTCCTTTGTCACTGTAATGTTCATTGCGCTATGAAGTATCTAATTGCAGATTTCCAGAAAACTGTGCTAACAAACTGATCACTGAAGAGAAACGTGTAACTCTGTGAGTTGCATTCACACATGGCAATTCAGTTTCTCAGAAAGCTTCTCTTTAGTTATTATGTGAGGATATTCCTTTATCACCATGAGCCCCAATAGGCTCCCAAATATCACTTTGCAGATTCCACGAAAAGAGTGTTAGCAAACTGCTTCTTGAGGCAGAGATTGTAACTCTGTGAGATGAACTCACAGATCAGAAAGAAGTTTCTCAGAAAGCTTCTTTCACGTTTTGAACGGAGGAAATTTCCTTTATCAGCGTAGGCCTCAATGTGATCCAAAGAAGCCCTTCTCAGTTTCCCCAAAGACAGTGTTAATGGACTGCTCCACGAAACATAAGTGTAACTCTGTGAGATGAATTCACACATCACCAAGAAGTTTCTAAGAAAGCTTCTTTCTAGTTTTCATCTGGATATTTCCTTTGTCACTGTAATGTTCATTGCGCTATGAAGTATCTAATTGCAGATTTCGAGAAAACTGTGCTAACAAACTGATCACTGAAGACAAACGTGTAACTCTGTGAGTTGCATTCACACATGGCAATTCAGTTTCTCAGAAAGCTTCTCTTTAGTTATTATGTGAGGATAATTCCTTTATCACCATGGGCCCCAATAGGCTCCCAAATATCACTTTGCAGTTTCCACGAAAAGAGTGGTAGCAAACTGCTTCTTGAGGCAGAGGTTGTAACTCTGTGAGATGAACTCACAGATCAGAAAGAAGTTTCTCAGAAAGCTTCTTTCACGTTTTGAACGGAGGAAATTTCCTTTATCAGCGTAGGCCTCAATGTGATCCAAAGAAGCCCTTCTCAGTTTCCCCAAAGACAGTGTTAATGGACTGCTCCACGAAACATAAGTGTAACTCTGTGAGATGAATTCACACATCACCAAGAAGTTTCTAAGAAAGCTTCCTTCTAGTTTTCATCTGGATATTTCCTTTGTCACTGTAATGTTCATTGCGCTATGAAGTATCTAATTGCAGATTTCCAGAAAACTGTGCTAACAAACTGATCACTGAAGAGAAACGTGTAACTCTGTGAGTTGCATTCACACATGGCAATTCAGTTTCTCAGAAAGCTTCTCTTTAGTTATTATGTGAGGATATTCCTTTATCACCATGAGCCCCAATAGGCTCCCAAATATCACTTTGCAGATTCCACGAAAAGAGTGTTAGCAAACTGCTTCTTGAGGCAGAGGTTGTAACTCTGTGAGATGAACTCACAGATCAGAAAGAAGTTTCTCAGAAAGCTTCTTTCACGTTTTGAACGGAGGAAATTTCCTTTATCAGCGTAGGCCTCAATGTGATCCAAAGAAGCCCTTCTCAGTTTCCCCAAAGACAGTGTTAATGGACTGCTCCACGAAACATAAGTGTAACTCTGTGAGATGAATTCACACATCACCAAGAAGTTTCTAAGAAAGCTTCTTTCTAGTTTTCATCTGGATATTTCCTTTGTCACTGTAATGTTCATTGCGCTATGAAGTATCTAATTGCAGATTTCCAGAAAACTGTGCTAACAAACTGATCACTGAAGAGAAACGTGTAACTCTGTGAGTTGCATTCACACATGGCAATTCAGTTTCTCAGAAAGCTTCTCTTTAGTTATTATGTGAGGATAATTCCTTTATCACCATGGGCCCCAATAGGCTCCCAAATATCACTTTGCAGATTCCACGAAAAGAGTGTTAGCAAACTGCTTCTTGAGGCAGAGGTTGTAACTCTGTGAGATGAACTCACAGATCAGAAAGAAGTTTCTCAGAAAGCTTCTTTCACGTTTTGAACGGAGGAAATTTCCTTTATCAGCGTAGGCCTCAATGTGATCCAAAGAAGCCCTTCTCAGTTTCCCCAAAGACAGTGTTAATGGACTGCTCCACGAAACATAAGTGTAACTCTGTGAGATGAATTCACACATCACCAAGAAGTTTCTAAGAAAGCTTCTTTCTAGTTTTCATCTGGATATTTCCTTTGTCACTGTAATGTTCATTGCGCTATGAAGTATCTAATTGCAGATTTCCAGAAAACTGTGCTAACAAACTGATCACTGAAGAGAAACGTGTAACTCTGTGAGTTGCATTCACACATGGCAATTCAGTTTCTCAGAAAGCTTCTCTTTAGTTATTATGTGAGGATATTCCTTTATCACCATGGGCCCCAATAGGCTCCCAAATATCACTTTGCAGATTCCACGAAAAGAGTGTTAGCAAACTGCTTCTTGAGGCAGAGGTTGTAACTCTGTGAGATGAACTCACAGATCAGAAAGAAGTTTCTCAGAAAGCTTCTTTCACGTTTTGAACGGAGGAAATTTCCTTTATCAGCGTAGGCCTCAATGTGATCCAAAGAAGCCCTTCTCAGTTTCCCCAAAGACAGTGTTAATGGACTGCTCCACGAAACATAAGTGTAACTCTGTGAGATGAATTCACACATCACCAAGAAGTTTCTAAGAAAGCTTCTTTCTAGTTTTCATCTGGATATTTCCTTTGTCACTGTAATGTTCATTGCGCTATGAAGTATCTAATTGCAGATTTCCAGAAAACTGTGCTAACAAACTGATCACTGAAGAGAAACGTGTAACTCTGTGAGTTGCATTCACACATGGCAATTCAGTTTCTCAGAAAGCTTCTCTTTAGTTATTATGTGAGGATAATTCCTTTATCACCATGGGCCCCAATAGGCTCCCAAATATCACTTTGCAGATTCCACGAAAAGAGTGTTAGCAAACTGCTTCTTGAGGCAGAGGTTGTAACTCTGTGAGATGAACTCACAGATCAGAAAGAAGTTTCTCAGAAAGCTTCTTTCACGTTTTGAACGGAGGAAATTTCCTTTATCAGCGTAGGCCTCAATGTGATCCAAAGAAGCCCTTCTCAGTTTCCCCAAAGACAGTGTTAATGGACTGCTCCACGAAACATAAGTGTAACTCTGTGAGATGAATTCACACATCACCAAGAAGTTTCTAAGAAAGCTTCCTTCTAGTTTTCATCTGGATATTTCCTTTGTCACTGTAATGTTCATTGCGCTATGAAGTATCTAATTGCAGATTTCCAGAAAACTGTGCTAACAAACTGATCACTGAAGAGAAACGTGTAACTCTGTGAGTTGCATTCACACATGGCAATTCAGTTTCTCAGAAAGCTTCTCTTTAGTTATTATGTGAGGATATTCCTTTATCACCATGAGCCCCAATAGGCTCCCAAATATCACTTTGCAGATTCCACGAAAAGAGTGTTAGCAAACTGCTTCTTGAGGCAGAGGTTGTAACTCTGTGAGATGAACTCACAGATCAGAAAGAAGTTTCTCAGAAAGCTTCTTTCACGTTTTGAACGGAGGAAATTTCCTTTATCAGCGTAGGCCTCAATGTGATCCAAAGAAGCCCTTCTCAGTTTCCCCAAAGACAGTGTTAATGGACTGCTCCACGAAACATAAGTGTAACTCTGTGAGATGAATTCACACATCACCAAGAAGTTTCTAAGAAAGCTTCTTTCTAGTTTTCATCTGGATATTTCCTTTGTCACTGTAATGTTCATTGCGCTATGAAGTATCTAATTGCAGATTTCCAGAAAACTGTGCTAACAAACTGATCACTGAAGAGAAACGTGTAACTCTGTGAGTTGCATTCACACATGGCAATTCAGTTTCTCAGAAAGCTTCTCTTTAGTTATTATGTGAGGATAATTCCTTTATCACCATGGGCCCCAATAGGCTCCCAAATATCACTTTGCAGATTCCACGAAAAGAGTGTTAGCAAACTGCTTCTTGAGGCAGAGGTTGTAACTCTGTGAGATGAACTCACAGATCAGAAAGAAGTTTCTCAGAAAGCTTCTTTCACGTTTTGAACGGAGGAAATTTCCTTTATCAGCGTAGGCCTCAATGTGATCCAAAGAAGCCCTTCTCAGTTTCCCCAAAGACAGTGTTAATGGACTGCTCCACGAAACATAAGTGTAACTCTGTGAGATGAATTCACACATCACCAAGAAGTTTCTAAGAAAGCTTCTTTCTAGTTTTCATCTGGATATTTCCTTTGTCACTGTAATGTTCATTGCGCTATGAAGTATCTAATTGCAGATTTCCAGAAAACTGTGCTAACAAACTGATCACTGAAGAGAAACGTGTAACTCTGTGAGTTGCATTCACACATGGCAATTCAGTTTCTCAGAAAGCTTCTCTTTAGTTATTATGTGAGGATAATTCCTTTATCACCATGGGCCCCAATAGGCTCCCAAATATCACTTTGCAGATTCCACGAAAAGAGTGTTAGCAAACTGCTTCTTGAGGCAGAGGTTGTAACTCTGTGAGATGAACTCACAGATCAGAAAGAAGTTTCTCAGAAAGCTTCTTTCACGTTTTGAACGGAGGAAATTTCCTTTATCAGCGTAGGCCTCAATGTGATCCAAAGAAGCCCTTCTCAGTTTCCCCAAAGACAGTGTTAATGGACTGCTCCACGAAACATAAGTGTAACTCTGTGAGATGAATTCACACATCACCAAGAAGTTTCTAAGAAAGCTTCTTTCTAGTTTTCATCTGGATATTTCCTTTGTCACTGTAATGTTCATTGCGCTATGAAGTATCTAATTGCAGATTTCCAGAAAACTGTGCTAACAAACTGATCACTGAAGAGAAACGTGTAACTCTGTGAGTTGCATTCACACATGGCAATGCAGTTTCTCAGAAAGCTTCTCTTTAGTTATTATGTGAGGATAATTCCTTTATCACCATGGGCCCCAATAGGCTCCCAAATATCACTTTGCAGATTCCACGAAAAGAGTGTTAGCAAACTGCTTCTTGAGGCAGAGGTTGTAACTCTGTGAGATGAACTCACAGATCAGAAAGAAGTTTCTCAGAAAGCTTCTTTCACGTTTTGAACGGAGGAAATTTCCTTTATCAGCGTAGGCCTCAATGTGATCCAAAGAAGCCCTTCTCAGTTTCCCCAAAGACAGTGTTAATGGACTGCTCCACGAAACATAAGTGTAACTCTGTGAGATGAATTCACACATCACCAAGAAGTTTCTAAGAAAGCTTCTTTCTAGTTTTCATCTGGATATTTCCTTTGTCACTGTAATGTTCATTGCGCTATGAAGTATCTAATTGCAGATTTCCAGAAAACTGTGCTAACAAACTGATCACTGAAGAGAAACGTGTAACTCTGTGAGTTGCATTCACACATGGCAATTCAGTTTCTCAGAAAGCTTCTCTTTAGTTATTATGTGAGGATATTCCTTTATCACCATGAGCCCCAATAGGCTCCCAAATATCACTTTGCAGATTCCACGAAAAGAGTGTTAGCAAACTGCTTCTTGAGGCAGAGGTTGTAACTCTGTGAGATGAACTCACAGATCAGAAAGAAGTTTCTCAGAAAGCTTCTTTCACGTTTTGAACGGAGGAAATTTCCTTTATCAGCGTAGGCCTCAATGTGATCCAAAGAAGCCCTTCTCAGTTTCCCCAAAGACAGTGTTAATGGACTGCTCCACGAAACATAAGTGTAACTCTGTGAGATGAATTCACACATCACCAAGAAGTTTCTAAGAAAGCTTCTTTCTAGTTTTCATCTGGATATTTCCTTTGTCACTGTAATGTTCATTGCGCTATGAAGTATCTAATTGCAGATTTCCGAGAAAACTGTGCTAACAAACTGATCACTGAAGAGAAACGTGTAACTCTGTGAGTTGCATTCACACATGGCAATTCAGTTTCTCAGAAAGCTTCTCTTTAGTTATTATGTGAGGATAATTCCTTTATCACCATGGGCCCCAATAGGCTCCCAAATATCACTTTGCAGATTCCACGAAAAGAGTGTTAGCAAACTGCTTCTTGAGGCAGAGGTTGTAACTCTGTGAGATGAACTCACAGATCAGAAAGAAGTTTCTCAGAAAGCTTCTTTCACGTTTTGAACGGAGGAAATTTCCTTTATCAGCGTAGGCCTCAATGTGATCCAAAGAAGCCCTTCTCAGTTTCCCCAAAGACAGTGTTAATGGACTGCTCCACGAAACATAAGTGTAACTCTGTGAGATGAATTCACACATCACCAAGAAGTTTCTAAGAAAGCTTCCTTCTAGTTTTCATCTGGATATTTCCTTTGTCACTGTAATGTTCATTGCGCTATGAAGTATCTAATTGCAGATTTCCAGAAAACTGTGCTAACAAACTGATCACTGAAGAGAAACGTGTAACTCTGTGAGTTGCATTCACACATGGCAATTCAGTTTCTCAGAAAGCTTCTCTTTAGTTATTATGTGAGGATATTCCTTTATCACCATGAGCCCCAATAGGCTCCCAAATATCACTTTGCAGATTCCACGAAAAGAGTGTTAGCAAACTGCTTCTTGAGGCAGAGATTGTAACTCTGTGAGATGAACTCACAGATCAGAAAGAAGTTTCTCAGAAAGCTTCTTTCACGTTTTGAACGGAGGAAATTTCCTTTATCAGCGTAGGCCTCAATGTGATCCAAAGAAGCCCTTCTCAGTTTCCCCAAAGACAGTGTTAATGGACTGCTCCACGAAACATAAGTGTAACTCTGTGAGATGAATTCACACATCACCAAGAAGTTTCTAAGAAAGCTTCTTTCTAGTTTTCATCTGGATATTTCCTTTGTCACTGTAATGTTCATTGCGCTATGAAGTATCTAATTGCAGATTTCCAGAAAACTGTGCTAACAAACTGATCACTGAAGAGAAACGTGTAACTCTGTGAGTTGCATTCACACATGGCAATTCAGTTTCTCAGAAAGCTTCTCTTTAGTTATTATGTGAGGATAATTCCTTTATCACCATGGGCCCCAATAGGCTCCCAAATATCACTTTGCAGATTCCACGAAAAGAGTGTTAGCAAACTGCTTCTTGAGGCAGAGGTTGTAACTCTGTGAGATGAACTCACAGATCAGAAAGAAGTTTCTCAGAAAGCTTCTTTCACGTTTTGAACGGAGGAAATTTCCTTTATCAGCGTAGGCCTCAATGTGATCCAAAGAAGCCCTTCTCAGTTTCCCCAAAGACAGTGTTAATGGACTGCTCCACGAAACATAAGTGTAACTCTGTGAGATGAATTCACACATCACCAAGAAGTTTCTAAGAAAGCTTCTTTCTAGTTTTCATCTGGATATTTCCTTTGTCACTGTAATGTTCATTGCGCTATGAAGTATCTAATTGCAGATTTCCAGAAAACTGTGCTAACAAACTGATCACTGAAGAGAAACGTGTAACTCTGTGAGTTGCATTCACACATGGCAATTCAGTTTCTCAGAAAGCTTCTCTTTAGTTATTATGTGAGGATAATTCCTTTATCACCATGGGCCCCAATAGGCTCCCAAATATCACTTTGCAGATTCCACGAAAAGAGTGTTAGCAAACTGCTTCTTGAGGCAGAGGTTGTAACTCTGTGAGATGAACTCACAGATCAGAAAGAAGTTTCTCAGAAAGCTTCTTTCACGTTTTGAACGGAGGAAATTTCCTTTATCAGCGTAGGCCTCAATGTGATCCAAAGAAGCCCTTCTCAGTTTCCCCAAAGACAGTGTTAATGGACTGCTCCACGAAACATAAGTGTAACTCTGTGAGATGAATTCACACATCACCAAGAAGTTTCTAAGAAAGCTTCTTTCTAGTTTTCATCTGGATATTTCCTTTGTCACTGTAATGTTCATTGCGCTATGAAGTATCTAATTGCAGATTTCCAGAAAACTGTGCTAACAAACTGATCACTGAAGAGAAACGTGTAACTCTGTGAGTTGCATTCACACATGGCAATTCAGTTTCTCAGAAAGCTTCTCTTTAGTTATTATGTGAGGATAATTCCTTTATCACCATGGGCCCCAATAGGCTCCCAAATATCACTTTGCAGATTCCACGAAAAGAGTGTTAGCAAACTGCTTCTTGAGGCAGAGGTTGTAACTCTGTGAGATGAACTCACAGATCAGAAAGAAGTTTCTCAGAAAGCTTCTTTCACGTTTTGAACGGAGGAAATTTCCTTTATCAGCGTAGGCCTCAATGTGATCCAAAGAAGCCCTTCTCAGTTTCCCCAAAGACAGTGTTAATGGACTGCTCCACGAAACATAAGTGTAACTCTGTGAGATGAATTCACACATCACCAAGAAGTTTCTAAGAAAGCTTCTTCTAGTTTTCATCTGGATATTTCCTTTGTCACTGTAATGTTCATTGCGCTATGAAGTATCTAATTGCAGATTTCCAGAAAACTGTGCTAACAAACTGATCACTGAAGAGAAACGTGTAACTCTGTGAGTTGCATTCACACATGGCAATTCAGTTTCTCAGAAAGCTTCTCTTTAGTTATTATGTGAGGATATTTCCTTTATCACCATGAGCCCCAATAGGCTCCCAAATATCACTTTGCAGATTCCACGAAAAGAGTGTTAGCAAACTGCTTCTTGAGGCAGAGGTTGTAACTCTGTGAGATGAACTCACAGATCAGAAAGAAGTTTCTCAGAAAGCTTCTTTCACGTTTTGAACGGAGGAAATTTCCTTTATCAGCGTAGGCCTCAATGTGATCCAAAGAAGCCCTTCTCAGTTTCCCCAAAGACAGTGTTAATGGACTGCTCCACGAAACATAAGTGTAACTCTGTGAGATGAATTCACACATCACCAAGAAGTTTCTAAGAAAGCTTCTTTCTAGTTTTCATCTGGATATTTCCTTTGTCACTGTAATGTTCATTGCGCTATGAAGTATCTAATTGCAGATTTCCAGAAAACTGTGCTAACAAACTGATCACTGAAGAGAAACGTGTAACTCTGTGAGTTGCATTCACACATGGCAATGCAGTTTCTCAGAAAGCTTCTCTTTAGTTATTATGTGAGGATAATTCCTTATCACCATGGGCCCCAATAGGCTCCCAAATATCACTTTGCAGATTCCACGAAAAGAGTGTTAGCAAACTGCTTCTTGAGGCAGAGGTTGTAACTCTGTGAGATGAACTCACAGATCAGAAAGAAGTTTCTCAGAAAGCTTCTTTCACGTTTTGAACGGAGGAAATTTCCTTTATCAGCGTAGGCCTCAATGTGATCCAAAGAAGCCCTTCTCAGTTTCCCCAAAGACAGTGTTAATGGACTGCTCCACGAAACATAAGTGTAACTCTGTGAGATGAATTCACACATCACCAAGAAGTTTCTAAGAAAGCTTCTTTCTAGTTTCATCTGGATATTTCCTTTGTCACTGTAATGTTCATTGCGCTATGAAGTATCGAATTGCAGATTTCCGAGAAAACTGTGCTAACAAACTGATCACTGAAGAGAAACGTGTAACTCTGTGAGTTGCATTCACACATGGCAATTCAGTTTCTCAGAAAGCTTCTCTTTAGTTATTATGTGAGGATAATTCCTTTATCACCATGGCCCCAATAGGCTCCCAAATATCACTTTGCAGATTCCACGAAAGAGTGTTAGCAAACTGCTTCTTGAGGCAGAGGTTTAACTCTGTGAGATGAACTCACAGATCAGAAAGAAGGTTTCTCAGAAAGCTTCTTTTCACGTTTTGAACGGAAGGAAATTTCCTTTATCAGGTAGGCCCTCAATGTGATCCAAAGAAGCCCTTCTCAGTTTCCCCAAAGACGTGTTAATGGACTGTCCACGAAACATAAGTGTAACTCTGTGAGATGAATTCACACATCACCAAGAAGTTTCTAAAAAGCTTCTTTCTAGTTTTCATCTGGATATTTCCTT